>NC_138292.1:3042500-3065000 GCF_965601325.2 Salmo salar
AATCGTGTCATTGTAAATTTACCATGGAAATTAGGCATAAATTAAGGAATAACAAAATTACATTCATCACCTCTGTTGTTTTGGTGTGACCTGACCTCGATGTTTAAAGCTGCAATATGTCACTTTTTGGCCGACCCGACCAAATTCACATAGAAAGGTCAGTTATAGATCTGTGATTCTCATTGAAAACAAGTCTAAGAAGCTGTAGATGTGTTCTATGTGCGCTATGTCTATGATTCCCGTTCTTAAGTTTTGTTTTTGTGTCTTTTACTTTCGGTTTTGTACACCAGATTCAAACAGCTGAAAATGTAAATGTTCAGGGTTATGGAAAATATGTTTCACAGCAGTTTAGATGGTACAATGATTCTCTACACAATGACTGCTTGTTTTGTCACATGAACTGAAATTAGGCGAACTATTTGAATTTTAGCAATCAGGAAATGGTCAGAGCTTTTTCTGCATATTGCACCTTTGAGAGCATACACACTGTGAAATGTTCTGCATCGCTGTTGTCATGCAACATAATATATAGTCCACAAAACAAACATGTTTTTCTTCTTCTATCAAGATCCAACACAGGACCTCCAATTGGTCCCTTGATATCTCATTAAAAATAAATAACTTTTCAAAGTTTTAAAGGCCCAGTGCTGTGTTTTATATCTACTTTCACACTAGGTGGTTGGAAAAATACTGCGAAATTGTGAAAATTATGCAAATGCCCTTTTATTGTAAGAGCTGTTCGGAAAGACATCACCTGGTGACCGTCCCTGTGGTTAATTAGTTAATAGACCAATAAGAAAGAGAGTTCCAAACCTCTCTGCCAATAACAGCTAGTTTTCAGTTTTCACCTCCCCATTCAGACCACTCCCAGACTCCTAGCAACATTCTTGCTTGAGAAGCTGCTATTTACGAATAAGATATTTCTTTATTTTTGACCATTTTAATTTAAAATACTTGCGGTAAGGTACTTCATTGTTAACCAGAAATGATTTGATATTGAGATAAAAACGTCAGCATTGGGCCTTTAAGGTTCCATAGATTTTTTATTTGTAAATTGATTCTCTTCACTTTTTTTGTACAGAGTTATACGTGTGCTTACGACTTGTTCCCCATTCATAACGTTTATATTCCATGCACTTGTTTTTAGTTGAGTTATTAACCCACCTGTTGCTTGTGGCGGTGCAGTTAGTGACAAGCGGTGTGACTGTGTGCGTGTGTGTTTCTATAGAAACGGCTCAACACCTGCCTTCCCATGACACCTCGGGGCTGAACACACCGTAGGAAAACGGTATGATACACAGGAGACTTCTACCGTCACCTGGGCAGAACGGGGCATAACGGGCCACGCAACCTGACTCTGCATGTGCCTTTTATGAAGTTGTTCCCGTTACATTCAGAACATTTTTACCAGGAAGTATTTACCTGAATAACATGCACGATTGAAGAACTCAGCTAAGTAGCCTAACTTTCGTTCAGGTTGCGCAGTGGACTATTTTATGCGAAGTTCAAGATGCTCATTTGAAAATGTGGACTGAATGGACCTAAAATATCCGTTAACGGCGTATCGATAATGACGACCGTCCAATCCTGTAACAGTGTGGTTTACTACGTTGAAATTGGATGCATTTTTATTTGTGTGGGGAAATGATCTAGCATAGCCTTCCATACTTTGACCCCAATCGTCATGAACTCTGAAAAGCCCAATTTTCTATCCCAACCTGTCGTGAAGAACATTTTCGTGTATCGAAATGGAGATCCCTTTTACGAGGCTCGCCGGTTAGTGGTAAACCAAAAGAGAGTGTCCAATTTTGACACTTTTCTTCGAGATGTGACGGGGGGTGTGCAGGCTCCGTTTGGAGCGGTTCGGAACATCTACACCCCTAGAATGGGACATCGGGTGGCCTGCCTGGACCATCTACAGAGCGGGGAACAATATGTCGCTGCCGGGAGAGAGAAATTCAAGAAATTGGAGTGAGTAAGATAAATGTGTGTGTGTGTGTGTGTAATAATTGTCTGTTGAATTAGTTAATGTATATTATTGATGTTCATTGATGTTCATTGATACTGAATGACAGACTCGCTGTCTGTGATGTTCATTGATACTGAATGACAGACTCGCTGTCTGTGATGTTCATTGATACTGAATGACAGACTCGCTGTCTGTGATGTTCATTGATACTGAATGACAGACTCGCTGTCTGTGATGTTCATTGATACTGAATGACAGACTCGCTGTCTGTGATGTTCATTGATACTGAATGACAGACTCGCTGTCTGTGATGTTCATTGATACTGAATGACAGACTCGCTGTCTGTGATGTTCATTGATACTGAATGACAGACTCGCTGTCTGTGATGTTCATTGATACTGAATGACAGACTCGCTGTCTGTGATGTTCATTGATACTGAATGACAGACTCGCTGTCTGTGATGTTCATTGATACTGAATGACAGACTCGCTGTCTGTGATGTTCATTGATACTGAATGACAGACTCGCTGTCTGTGATGTTCATTGATACTGAATGACAGACTCGCTGTCTGTGATGTTCATTGATACTGAATGACAGACTCGCTGTCTGTGATGTTCATTGATACTGAATGACAGACTCGCTGTCTGTAATGTTCATTGATACTGAATGACAGACTCGCTGTCTGTGATGTTCATTGATACTGAATGACAGACTCGCTGTCTGTGATGTTCATTGATACTGAATGACAGACTCTCTGTCTGTGATGTTCACATTTCAAGGTCGAGTTGACCTCACTTTACTGATGTTGCAATAACTATAAAATAGTGATAACCCTAATTCGAACTGTTACAGTTGGACAGTGTTCCCTAAACATGTAGGCTACTGTACCCACTATAATTATTATCTGTAAAGCAGCCTTTTATTAAAGGGTTTGTAGAGATGGCATTTGGCCCACACTCCTTATAGAATCTATTCATAGTAATTGTATCCTCATATTTTATCACTGAAAGGTTTTTTCATGATACTTGTCCCTCCATTGCAATTGCAGTTACTTAGATAGGAGCTTTGAGATGACATTGTGACATAGAGACATAGAGATGACATAGAGATGACATAGAGATGACATTGTGGCATTTGGACCACACTCCTCCTAGACCCATTATATGGCCTCCCGAGTGGCTCAGCTGTCTAAGGCACTTGCATCTCAGTGCTAGAGGCGTTACTACAGACTCTGGTTCGATCCTTGGCTGTATCACAACCGGCCGTGATCGGAAGGAGTCCCATAAGGCCACTCACAGTTGGCCTAGCGTCGTCCGGGTTAAGGGAAGGTTTTGGCCGGGGTAGGCCGTCATTGTAAAATAAGAATTTGTTCTTAGCTGATTTGCCTAGTTAAATAAAGTTTAAATAAAAAAAAAATATTCTGTAAAATTTCTGACCAATTATACCACAGATAATTGCAGTTGTGTGTATAACTTTGTCCCTCCATTGTAATTGTAGTTGAGTGTATAACTTTGTCCCTCCATTGTAATTGTAGTTGAGTGTATAACTTTGTCCCTCCATTGTAATTGTAGTTGAGTGTATAACTTTGTCCCTCCATTGTAATTGTAGTTGAGTGTATAACTTTGTCCCTCCATTGTAATTGTAGTTGAGTGTATAACTTTGTCCCTCCATTGTAATTGTAGCTGAGTGTATAACTTTGTCCCTCCATTGTAATTGTAGTTGAGTGTATAACTTTGTCCCTCCATTGTAATTGCAGTTGAGTGTATAACTTTGTCCCTCCATTGTAATTGCAGTTATTCACAGATAGGATCCAAAAAGAAGAGGATGCTCCTTACTACTTCAGGGCAGGTGAGATGACTTGTTGTACTGTCCTCCATTCACACCACTTTACCAAGAGAAACTCACTAGACCGTGTCTTCTACTGGTCCTGGCTTGCTGGCCATGCTGTGCTGTCAATTAGACTGCAACTGTTTTGAATGATGGATGACGTTTGTCCTTCAAAAGGGAAACATGTTTTTAATTGTCAACATTCACTCACAAGATGTCCTGGTCTCTGGGTGCCTGTTTGAGAAGCCCTGGACTCTGGGTGCCTGTTTGAGAAGCCCTGGTCTCTCGGTGCCTGTTTGAGAAGCCCTGGTCTCTGGGTGCCTGTTTGAGAAGCCCTGGCCTCTGGGTGCCTGTTTGAGAAGCCCTGGTCTCTGGGTGCCTGTTTGAGAAGCACTGGCCTCTGGGTGCCTGTTTGAGAAGCACTGGCCTCTGGGTGCCTGTTTGAGAAGCCCTGGCCTCTGGGTGCCTGTTTGAGAAGCCCTGGCCTCTGGGTGCCTGTTTGAGAAGCCCTGGTCTCTGGGTGCCTGTTTGAGAAGCCCTGGCCTCTGGGTGCCTGTTTGAGAAGCCCTGGCCTCTGGGTGCCTGTTTGAGAAGCCCTGGTCTCTGGGTGACTGTTTGAGAAGCCCTGGCCTCTGGGTGCCTGTTTGAGAAGCCCTGGTCTCTGGGTGCCTGTTTGAGAAGCCCTGGCCTCTGGGTGCCTGTTTGAGAAGCCCTGGCCTCTGGGTGCCTGTTTGAGAAGCCCTGGTCTCTGGGTGCCTGTTTGAGAAGCCCTGGTCTCTGGGTGCCTGTTTGAGAAGCCCTGGTCTCTGGGTGCCTGTTTGAGAAGCCCTGGCCTCTGGGTGCCTGTTTGAGAAGCCCTGGTCTCTGGGTGCCATTTTGAGAAGCCCTGGTCTCTGGGTGACTGTTTGAGAAGCCCTGGCCTCTGGGTGCCTGTTTGCGAAGAATCAGCTATGAAAGGTGTAATGTCAGTCACCATGTTTACATGCGCACAGTATTCTGGGTAGTAGCTCATATCCCGCTTAAGGTCTTATTCGGGATTAGATGTTTACATGCACCTTTGATATCCCGCTCACGAGTATCCCTGTACCTATGAATTATCAGAATATTCCTCATTTAAATTCATATGGGTTAAATGGATTAGTAACTGAAAAATGGACACTAAAGGTGTCACACGGGTCGTATTGAGTGGACCAAGGTGCAGCAGGTAAAGTGCTCATCTTCTTATTTTATTAAAGAAAACACTTAATCAAAATAAACAAACGACAAAAACAGTCCAGTAAGGTGCACAGACTATACTAGAAACAACCACCCACAAACACAAGTGAAAACAAACACAACTAAATATGGCCTCCAATTAGAGACAACAACCACCAGCTGTCTCTAATTGGAGGTCATTACCAAAACTCACATAGAAATAGAAAAGCTAGATTTAAACATAGAAATAGGAAAACTAGAACCTAAACCCAAAATACCCAAACACACAAAACAAACACCCCCCCGCCACGCCCTGACCAACTATAATGACAAATAACCCCTTATACTGGTCAGGACGTGACTGTAGGCCAATAACATCTCACATGTAGAGTAGTATAGTATTAACTCCTGCAGAATTATGAATTTTTTGCAGTAAAATTATACAACAAATGTTAATTTAGTCTCGGGAACAGGAGTGGAGAAATATGATTTCTTTCAGCATCTCTTGAGAAAATGCGAATGCACGTTTAATGTGTTATCTTTGACTCTGTTATGCAAGCAGACATAATTTCAACCACATAAAATATTTACCCAAGACGAACTGAAGTCTTATCAGAAACGTGTTTTATCATTTTTACAGCTTTTCATTTCCTTAAAACCCGTCAAACTGATGACATTTGGACATTTTGCATGGGACTGATCTTTCCACTGTTCTGGGAGTTATTGCGTTTTCTCCCCGGTCCCTAAAAAGAAACAGACAACTTTACCAATGTTAACTAGATTACTAATGTATCCATTCTATCCATGTAAGACATTATTCTGGTCAGCACTACTTTATTTACTTTTCTCCCCGGTCCCTAAAAGGAAACAGACAACTTTACCAATGTTAACTAGATTACTAATGTATCCATTCTATCCATGTTAGACATTATTCTGGTCAGCACTACTTTATTTACTTTTCTCCCCGGTCCCTAAAAGGAAACAGACAACTTTACCAATGTTAACTAGATTACTAATGTATCCATTCTATGGATCTTAGACATTATTCTGGTCAGCACTACGTTATTGAGTTTTCTCCCCGGTCCCTAAAAGGAAACAGACAACTTTACCAATGTTAACTAGATTACTAATGTATCCATTCTGTCCATGTTAGACATTATTCTGGTCAGCACTACTTTATTTACTTTTCTCCCCGGTCCCTAAAAGGAAACAGACAACTTTACCAATGTTAACTAGATTACTAATGTATCCATTCTGTCCATGTTAGACATTATTCTGGTCAGCACTACTTTATTTACTTTTCTGGGGCAACAAGTTATGACAGAATAGAAGCTGCATGTATCTAACTATAGTTGACAAACAAATGGCCAACCAAATGTCGGAAATTACAATATGGCCTACCGAATGTCGGAAATTACAATATGGCCTACCAAATGTCGGAAATTACAATATGGCCTACCAAATGTCGGAAATTACAATATGGTCTACCAAATGTCGGAAATTACAAAATGGCCTACCAATGTCGGAAATTACAATATGGCCTACCAAATGTCGGAAATTACAAAATGGCCTACCAAATGTCGGAAATTACAATATGGTCTACCAAATGTCGGAAATTACAAAATGGCCTACCAATGTCGGAAATTACAATATGGTCTACCAAATGTCGGAAATTACAAAATGGCCTACCAAATGTCGGAAATTACAATATGGTCTACCAAATGTCGGAAATTACAAAATGGCCTACCAATGTCGGAAATTACAATATGGCCTACCAAATGTCGGAAATTACAAAATGGCCTACCAAATGTCGGAAATTACAATATGGCCACCAAATGTCGGAAATTACAATATGGCCTACCAAATGTCGGAAATTACAATATGGCCTACCAAATGTCGGAAATTACAATATGGCCTACCAAATGTGGGAAATTATAAGCAGAAACTTGTCTAAATTAGGGGTGAAAGAAGCTTAGCCAGTAGCTTAGACGGTCCAGTACGGAATATCAGCAAAATAAATTATTATGGAATTATTGTGGATGGAACTGCTACTTTTTGAAGTAATTTGTTTGACATTCAGATGAAAACATCATCACACAACACCTGTGGAACTGAGCCTGTTCAGACCGTGGAAAACAACAGTAGACAGGATAAGATGTATCCCATCTAAAATTAGCATATCCCAGGAATCTTATTTATCTCATAACTGGGATAGAAGCTTTTTGGGGGTTTATTGTAAACGGGATATGATGTTTATATGCATCAAGTCAAAAACAGAATACTTTATTATGCCGAATAATAACAGGATATTGATGTGCATGTAAACGTGGTAACCTGAATAATAACAGGATATTGATGTGCATGTAAACATGGTAACCTGAATAATAACAGGATATTGGTGTGCATGTAAACGTGGTAACCTGAATAATAACAGGATATTGGTGTGCATGTAAACATGGTAACCTGAATAATAACAGGATATTGGTGTGCATGTAAACGTGGTAACCTGAATAATAACAGGATATTGGTGTGCATGTAAACATGGTAACCTGAATAATAACAGGATATTGGTGTGCATGTAAACATGGTAACCTGAATAATAACAGGATATTGGTGTGCATGTAAACGTGGTAACCTGAATAATAACAGGATATTGGTGTGCATGTAAACATGGTAACCTGAATAATAACAGGATATTGGTGTGCATGTAAACATGGTAACCTGAATAATAACAGGATATTGGTGTGCATGTAAACGTGGTAACCTGAATAATAACAGGATATTGGTGTGCATGTAAACGTGGTAACCTGAATAATAACAGGATATTGGTGTGCATGTAAACATGGTAACCTGAATAATAACAGGATATTGGTGTGCATGTAAACATGGTAACCTGAATAATAACAGGATATTGGTGTGCATGTAAACGTGGTAACCTGAATAATAACAGGATATTGGTGTGCATGTAAACATGGTAACCTGAATAATAACAGGATATTGGTGTGCATGTAAACGTGGTAACCTGAATAATAACAGGATATTGGTGTGCATGTAAACATGGTAACCTGAATAATAACAGGATATTGGTGTGCATGTAAACATGGTAACCTGAATAATAACAGGATATTGGTGTGCATGTAAACGTGGTAACCTGAATAATAACAGGATATTGGTGTGCATGTAAACGTGGTAACCTGAATAATAACAGGATATTGGTGTGCATGTAAACGTGGTAACCTGAATAATAACAGGATATTGATGTGCATGTAAACATGGTAACCTGAATAATAACAGGATATTGGTGTGCATGTAAACATGGTAACCTGAATAATAACAGGATATTGGTGTGCATGTAAACGTGGTAACCTGAATAATAACAGGATATTGGTGTGCATGTAAACGTGGTAACCTGAATAATAACAGGATATTGGTGTGCATGTAAACATGGTAACCTGAATAATAACAGGATATTGGTGTGCATGTAAACATGGTAACCTGAATAATAACAGGATATTGGTGTGCATGTAAACATGGTCAGTGCTGTTTGAGAAAGAACAGCTAAGTGAGGTGAATACCAGTGTTTAGTCAAGTCCTTTGTGGTTTGTGAATAATCACTTTGTTGGCAGATCAGTGACTATGAATTACTAATGTAATGATGATAATCAACCTCCTTCAATACATATTTAATCTGGAAAAACATCTTTAAGCAATCATTGTTGGCCGCAGAGTGCCTCGTGGTCAGATATATCTTACCCCACACCGAGAGGTGGAAACACTGACGTCACACGTCCGTAGCCACCTTGTCCAGCGCTAAGGGTTTTATTTACAATCAGTTTATTTACAGAGGAGCAGCCACACGTGTCCCAAATGGCACCCTATTCCCTATGTAGTGCACCACTTTTGATCAGGGCCCATAGTGCTCTGGCCAAAAAAAATAGGGCACTATAGAGGGAATAGGGTGCCATTTGGGACACAACCACTGCATGAGTTCTGTTCTAATCATGACTAGTGGAGGTTTAATAGGCCAGTCTATTTATGAGAGCCACACTCACCACTGTCATGTTCCTCTGATTGGTTCAATTAAAGAGGCCCTCAAACAACACTCACAACCCTGGCTGTGACCAAACAGCCCGCCACACTTAAGAGGAAGTAGGGCTAGGATGGACTGTTAACTGGGTTTAGGACTGTTCCTGCCACCATGGACTGTAAGCTAGGTTCAGGACTGTTCCTGCCATCATGGACTGTAAGCTAGGTTCAGGACTGTTCCTGCCACCATGGACTGTAAGCTAGGTTCACGACTGTTCCTGCCATCATGGACTGTAAGCTAGGTTCAGGACTGTTCCTGCCATCATAGACTGTAAGCTAGGTTCAGGACTGTAAGCTAGGTTCAGGACTGTTGCTGCCATCATAGACTGTAAGCTAGGTTCAGGACTGTTCCTGCCACCATAGACTGTAAGCTAGGTTCAGGACTGTTGCTGCCACCATAGACTGTAAGCTAGGTTCAGGACTGTAAGCTAGGTTCAGGACTGTAAGCTAGGTTCAGGACTGTTGCTGCCACCATAGACTGTAAGCTAGGTTCAGGACTGTAAGCTAGGTTCAGGACTGTTGCTGCCATTATGGCGCATCGGTCAGAATGCAATGAACAAGGATGTGGAGGACAAGGATGTGGAGGACAAGGATGTGGAGAACCAGGACGTGGAGAACAAGGACGTGGGGAACAAGGACGTGGGGAACAAGGACGTGGAGAACAAGGACGTGGGGAACAAGAACGTGGGGAACAAGGACGTGGAGGTCTGAAAGGGAGATAAAGAATGGAAACATTAGGAACACATGACAAAGTAGTGCCAGAGGGTTATCCTACCAAGCAGGTCTGAGGAGTTAGAGACGTAACGTTGATCAACTCTTGTGTCCAACACAGGATAACCGGTCAATCGAACGTGGCTCACCTTTTAGCCAGGTACATTTCTATGGCACTGAAACCTGCAGAACTAACCTGATCCAGGGCAGGCTAATTCAGGGCTGACTCCATTTATCCTGCATTCAGAACTAACCTGCTCCAGGGCTGGCTAACTCAAGGCTAACTCCATTTATCCTGCATTCAGAACTAACCTGCTCCAGGGCAGGCAAACTCAGGTCTAACTCCATTTATCCTGCATTCAGAACTAACCTGTTCCAGGCCAGGCTAACTCAGGTCTAACTCCATTTATCCTGCATTCAGAACTAACCTGATCCAGGGCAGGCTAATTCAGGTCTAACTCCATTTATCCTGCATTCAGAACTAACCTGCTCCAGGCCAGGCTAACTCAGGTCTAACTCCATTGATCCTGCATTCAGAACTAACCTGTTCCAGGGCAGGCTAACTCAGGTCTAACTCCATTTATCCTGCATTCAGAACTAACCTGTTCCAGGCCAGGCTAACTCAGGGTTAACTCCATTTATCCTGCATTCAGAACTAACCTGTTCCAGGGCAGGCTAACTCAGGTCTAACTCCATTTATCCTGCATTCAGAACTAACCTGTTCCAGGCCAGGCTAACTCAGGGTTAACTCCATTTATCCTGCATTCAGAACTAACCTGCTCCAGGCCAGGCTAACTCAGGGTTAACTCCATTTATCCTGCATTCAGAACTAACCTGCTCCAGGGCAGGCTAACTCAGGTCTAACTCCATTTATCCTGCATTCAGAACTAACCTGGTCTAGGGCAGGCTAACTCCATTTATCCTGCATTCAGAACTAACCTGGTCTAGGGCAGGCTAACTCCATTTATCCTGCATTCAGAACTAACCTGCTCCAGGGCAGGCTAACTCAGGGTTAACTCCATTTATCCTGCATTCAGAACTAACCTGGTCTAGGGCAGGCTAACTCCACTTACCCTGAATGAAATGACTAAGCCATGAGTTGAGGACCAATGAAAGCAGATTCCCTCCCGCTTGCAAAGATTGCATCATCCCCCTGATTTGAGGAAGATGGCTAATTAAATATTTTATTAATCCAATGTTTTGTGTTTTAAAATAGTGATATTAAAATATCTATTACACATTTAGTCATGAAAGAACACAAAAACAAAGCAGGTATTAATGATAAGTAATAAACTAAAAACGACACTTATAAAAGCCCTTTTCTTTCATTTTGATTTCAGCACAAATTAAAATGTGGCACTGACTCTCCAATGGATTGATGTTTCAGCATTGTCTCAATGAGGAGTTCTGACTCTCCAATGGATTGATGTTTCAGCATTGTCTCAATGAGGAGTTCTGACTCTCCAATGGATTGATGTTTCAGCATTGTCTCAATGAGGAGTTCTGACTCTCCAGTGGATTGATGTTTCAGCATTGTCTCAATGAGGAGTTCTGACTCTCCAGTGGATTGATGTTTCAGCATTGTCTCAATGAGGAGTTCTGACTCTCCAGTGGATTGATGTTTCAGCATTGTCTCAATGAGGAGTTCTGACTCTCCAGTGGATTGATGTTTCAGCATTGTCTCAATGAGGAGTTCTGACTCTCCAGTGGATTGATGTTTCAGCATTGTCTCAATGAGGAGTTCTGACTCTCCAGTGGATTGATGTTTCAGCATTGTCTCAATGAGGAGTTCTGACTCTCCAATGGATTGATGTTTCAGCATTGTCTCAATGAAGCGTTTGGTGTTCGACTAGCCATATGCGACATAAACGCGCAGTTACAAGCCTGCTAGAGTTAGCGGCAGGCGGACAAGCACCATCGTAGTATAGATGAAGCCTGAGCTGGAATGTGAAGCTAACTGAAGCTGGTTAGCTTTAGAAAACTCAGATCTAGCTTGCTTCACAGGATACCCTCTGGTGACTGTGGGGAACAGGCTTAAAATCCAACAACCAACTGAGGAGACTGCCAGGATAAACATAAAAGGAGAAATTAGCATGATCAAACATAACATGGCTATTAAAGGGATATAATGTAGGTTAGGGATATAACGTAGGTTATTAAAGGGATATAACGTAGGCTATTAAAGGGATATAACGTAGGCTATTAAAGGGATATAACGTAGGTTATTAAAGGGATATAACGTATGCTATTAAAGGGATATAACGTATGCTATTAAAGGGATTTAACGTAGGCTATTAAAGGGATATAATGTAGGTTATTAAAGGGATATAACGTAGGCTATTAAAGGGATATAACGTAGGTTAGGGATATAACGTAGGTTATTAAAGGGATATAACGTAGGCTATTAAAGGGATATAACGTAGGCTATTAAAGGGATATAACGTAGGTTATTAAAGGGATATAACGTATGCTATTAAAGGGATATAACGTATGCTATTAAAGGGATTTAACGTAGGCTATTAAAGGGATATAACGTAGGCTATTAAAGGGATATAATGTAGGCTATTAAAGGAATATAACGTAGACTATTAAAGGGATATAACATAGGCTATTAAAGGGATATAACGTAGGTTATTAAAGGGATATAATGTAGGCTATTAAAGGGATATAACGTAGGTTATTAAAGGGATATAACGTAGGCTATTAAAGGGATATAATGTAGGCTATTAAAGGGATATAACGTAGGTTATTAAAGGGATATAATGTAGGTTATTAAAGGGATATAACGTAGGCTATTAAAGGGATATAATGTAGGTTATTAAAGGGATATAACGTAGGCTATTAAAGGGATATAATGTAGGCTATTAAAGGGATATAACGTACGCTATTAAAGGGATATAATGTAGGCTATTAAAGGGATATAACGTAGGCTATTAAAGGGATATAACGTAGGCTATTAAAGGGATATAACGTAGGCTATTAAAGGGATATAACGTAGGTTATTAAAGGGATATAACGTACGCTATTAAAGGGATATAACGTAGGCTATTAAAGGGATATAACATAGGCTATTAAAGGGATATAATGTAGGCTATTAAAGGGATATAACGTAGGTTATTAAAGGGATATAACGTACGCTATTAAAGGGATATAACGTAGGCTATTAAAGGGATTTAACGTAGGTTATTAAAGGGATATAACGTAGGCTATTAAAGGGATATAATGTAGGTTATTTAAGGGATATAACGTAGGCTATTAAAGGGATATAATGTAGGTTATTAAAGGGATATAATGTAGGCTATTAAAGGGATATAACGTACGCTATTAAAGGGATATAACGTAGGCTATTAAAGGGATATAACGTAGGCTATTAAAGGGATATAACGTAGGCTATTAAAGGGATATAGCGTAGGTTATTAAAGGGATATAACGTACGCTATTAAAGGGATATAACGTAGTCTATTAAAGGGATATAACGTAGGTTATTAAAGGGATATAATGTAGGCTATTAAAGGGATATAATGTAGGCTATTAAAGGGATATAACGTAGGCTATTAAAGGGATATAATGTAGGTTATTAAAGGGATATAATGTAGGCTATTAAAGGGATATAACGTAGGCTATTAAAGGGATATAACGTAGGCTATTAAAGGGATATAACGTAGGCTATTAAAGGGATATAATGTAGGCTATTAAAGGGATATAATGTAGGTTATTAAAGGGATATAATGTAGGCTATTAAAGGGATATAACGTAGGCTATTAAAGGGATATAATGTAGGCTATTAAAGGGATATAACGTAGGTTATTAAAGGGATATAATGTAGGCTATTAAAGGGATATAATGTAGGCTATTAAAGGGATATAACGTAGGCTATTAAAGGGATATAACGTAGGCTATTAAAGGGATATAATGTAGGCTACCGCATATACTGTACATATAAACATTTAGGATTTATATTTCTCCAATCAGTATAATAACAAAGGGCACTTACGTCATCATATCACACCGAATGGAAGGATAGGGCCGCCCCATGGCATCACCAACATCAACTGAACTGGTAGAGAGGAAGAAGCGTGCAGCTTATATGGGGAAACAGAGGACTCAGAAAGGTAGAGGAGAGGTAGAGGAGAAAGGTAAACAGAAAGGTAGAGGAGAGGTAGAGGAGAAAGGGAAACAGAAAGGTAAACAGACAGGTAGAGGTAGAGGAGAAAGGTAAACAGAAAGGTAGAGGAGAAAGGTAGAGGAGAAAGGTAAACAGAAAGGTAGAGGAGAAAGGTAAACAGAAAGGTAGAGGAGAGGTGGAGGAGAAAGGTAAACAGAAAGGTAGAGGAGAGGTAGAGGAGAAAGGTAAACAGACAGGTAGAGGAGAGGTAGAGGAGAAAGGTAAACAGACAGGTAGAGGTGAGGTAGAGGAGAAAGGTAAACAGACAGGTAGAGGTGAGGTAGAGGAGAAAGGTAAACAGACAGGTAGAGGTAGAGGAGAAAGGTAAACAGAAAGGTAGAGGTGAGGTAGAGGAGAAAGGTAAACAGAAAGGTAGAGGAGAGGTGGAGGAGAAAGGTAAACAGAAAGGTAGAGGAGAGGTAGAGGAGAAAGGTAAACAGAAAGGTAGAGGTAGAGGAGAAAGGTAAACAGAAAGGTAGAGGAGAAAGGTAAACAGAAAGGTAGAGGAGAGGTGGAGGAGAAAGGTAAACAGAAAGGTAGAGGAGAGGTAGAGGAGAAAGGTAAACAGAAAGGTAGAGGTAGAGGAGAAAGGTAAACAGAAAGGTAGAGGAGAAAGGTAAACAGAAAGGTAGAGGAGAGGTGGAGGAGAAAGGTAAACAGAAAGGTAGAGGAGAGGTAGAGGAGAAAGGTAAACAGAAAGGTAGAGGTAGAGGAGAAAGGTAAACAGAAAGGTAGAGGAGAAAGGTAAACAGAAAGGTAGAGGAGAGGTGGAGGAGAAAGGTAAACAGAAAGGTAGAGGAGAGGTAGAGGAGAAAGGTAAACAGACAGGTAGAGGAGAAAGGTAAACAGAAAGGTAAACAGACAGGTAGAGGAGAGGTAGAGGAGAAAGGTAAACAGACAGGTAGAGGTAGAGGAGAAAGGTAAACAGGCAGGTAGAGGTAGAGGTAGAGGAGAAAGGTAAACAGACAGGTAGAGGAGAGGTAGAGGAGAAAGGTAAACAGAAAGGTAAACAGACAGGTAGAGGAGAAAGGTAAACAGAAAGGTAGAGGAGAGGTAGAGGAGAAAGGTAAACAGACAGGTAGAGGAGAGGTAGAGGAGAAAGGTAAACAGACAGGTAGAGGTGAGGTAGAGGAGAAAGGTAAACAGACAGGTAGAGGTGAGGTAGAGGAGAAAGGTAAACAGACAGGTAGAGGTAGAGGAGAAAGGTAAACAGAAAGGTAGAGGTGAGGTAGAGGAGAAAGGTAAACAGAAAAGTAGAGGAGAGGTGGAGGAGAAAGGTAAACAGAAAGGTAGAGGAGAGGTAGAGGAGAAAGGTAAACAGACAGGTAGAGGTAGAGGAGAAAGGTAAACAGAAAGGTAGAGGAGAAAGGTAAACAGAAAGGTAGAGGAGAGGTGGAGGAGAAAGGTAAACAGAAAGGTAGAGGAGAGGTAGAGGAGAAAGGTAAACAGTAAGGTAGAGGAGAGGTAGAGGAGAAAGGTAAACAGAAAGGTAAACAGGCAGGTAGAGGTAGAGGAGAAAGGTAAACAGAAAGGTAAACAGACAGGTAGAGGTGAGGTAGAGGAGAAAGATAAACAGACAGGTAGAGGTGAGGTAGAGGAGAAAGGTAAACAGAAAGGTAAACAGATAGGTAGAGGAGAAAGGTAAACAGACAGGTAGAGGAGAGGAAGAGGAGAGGTAGAGGAGAAAGGTAAACAGACAGGTAGAGGTGAGGTAGAGGAGAAAGGTAAACAGAAAGGTAGAGGAGAAAGGTAAACAGACAGGTAGAGGAGAAAGGTAAACAGACAGGTAGAGGAGAAAGGTAAACAGACAGGTTTACCTTTCAGTTGTAGATCTAGTATCTCAGTCAGTTGTAGATCTAGTATCTCAGTCAGTTGTAGATCTAGTATCTCAGTCAGACAGGTAGAGGAGAGGTAGAGGAGAAAGGTAAACAGAAAGGTAGAGGAGAGGTAGAGGAGAAAGGTAAACAGACAGGTAGAGGAGAGGTAGAGGAGAAAGGTAAACAGACAGGTAGAGGTGAGGTAGAGGAGAAAGGTAAACAGACAGGTAGAGGTGAGGTAGAGGAGAAAGGTAAACAGACAGGTAGAGGTAGAGGAGAAAGGTAAACAGAAAGGTAGAGGTGAGGTAGAGGAGAAAGGTAAACAGAAAGGTAGAGGAGAGGTAGAGGAGAAAGGTAAACAGAAAAGTAGAGGAGAGGTGGAGGAGAAAGGTAAACAGAAAGGTAGAGGTGAGGTAGAGGAGAAAGGTAAACAGAAAAGTAGAGGAGAGGTAGAGGAGAAAGGTAAACAGAAAGGTAGAGGAGAAAGGTAAACAGAAAGGTAAACAGAAAGGTAGAGGAGAGGTGGAGGAGAAAGGTAAACAGAAAGGTAGAGGAGAGGTAGAGGAGAAAGATAAACAGACAGGTAGAGGTGAGGTAGAGGAGAAAGGTAAACAGACAGGTAGAGGAGAGGAAGAGGAGAGGTAGAGGAGAAAGGTAAACAGAAAGGTAAACAGACAGGTAGAGGTGAGGTAGAGGAGAAAGATAAACAGACAGGTAGAGGTGAGGTAGAGGAGAAAGGTAAACAGACAGGTAGAGGAGAGGAAGAGGAGAGGTAGAGGAGAAAGGTAAACAGACAGGTAGAGGTGAGGTAGAGGAGAAAGGTAAACAGAAAGGTAGAGGAGAAAGGTAAACAGACAGGTAGAGGAGAAAGGTAAACAGACAGGTAGAGGAGAAAGGTAAACAGACAGGTTTACCTTTCAGTTGTAGATCTAGTATCTCAGTCAGTTGTAGATCTAGTATCTCAGTCAGTTGTAGATCTAGTATCTCAGTCAGACAGGTAGAGGAGAGGTAGAGGAGAAAGGTAAACAGACAGGTAGAGGTAGAGGAGAAAGGTAAACAGACAGGTAGAGGTGAGGTAGAGGAGAAAGGTAAACAGACAGGTAGAGGTGAGGTAGAGGAGAAAGGTAAACAGAAAGGTAAACAGACAGGTAGAGGTGAGGTAGAGGAGAGGAAGAGGAGAGGTAGAGGAGAAAGGTAAACAGACAGGTAGAGGTGAGGAGAAAGGTAAACAGACAGGTAGAGGTGAGGTGATTACAGGAGAGTTGAACAGGTGTGGAGGGAAGGGTGTGGCCTAGGGAGATTGGAAGCCTGTAGGAGTGGCATGACCCTTCACAACACACACACCCACACCCACACACACACGGCTAAATGTAACAGTATAGCTTCCGTCCCTCTCCTTGCCCCTACCTGGGCTCAAACCAGGGACCCTCTGCACACATCAACAACTGCCTCCCACGAAGCATCATTACCCACCACTCCACACAAGCCGCGGTAATTTCCGGACTATTAAGCGCACCTGAATATAAGCCGCACCCACTGAATTTAAAAAATATATTATTTTGAATATAAATAAGCCGCACATGTCTATAAGCCGCAGGTGCCTACCGGTACATTGAAACAAATGAACTTTACACAGGCTTTAACGAAACACGGCTTGTAACAAAAATAAATAGGCTTTAACGAAACACGGCTTGTAACAAAAAATTAGCAGTAAGCTTTAGTTGTCTTTTTGCACTGAGTCAATTCCTCACGCTGCTGTTTCCAATGTCTTATCATCGACTCATTAAGACCAAGCTCCCGTGCAGCAGCTCTATTTCCTTTTCCAACAGCCAGATCAATCGCCTTCAACTTGAAAGCTGCATCATATGCATTTCTCTGTGTCTTTGCCATGATGAGGGTGACAAAATGACTATCGTAATCAGAATGATGGGAAGTTTGAGAGCGCTCGATTTAATCTAAACAGTAAACAAAAAAGTTGTTTGACCTTAACCCGTTCGGCAATTTCATTGGTCTAATGAAAGCTTCATGCCGCCAAAAAACTGTGCACGTCACAGAATGCGGGAAAAATCCATATATTAGCCGCGTCATTGTTTAAGCCGCGAGGTTCAAAGCTGGGAAAAAAGTTGCGGCTTATAGTCCGGAATTTACGGTACTTCAAGGTCTCAGAGCGAGTGACCTCACCGATTGAAACACTATTAGCGCCCACATCGCTAACTAGCCTGCCATTTCACACCGGTTACATAAACACCAGACAACCCACTGACAACCTACTGACAACCCACTGACAACCCACTGACAAAACCCACTGACAACCCACTGACAACCCAGTGACAACCCACTGACAACCCACTGACAACCTACTGACAACCCACTGACAAGCCACTGACAACCCACTGACAATCCACTGACAACCTACTGACAAGCCACTGACAACCCACTGACAACCCACTGACAATCCACTGACAACCTACTGACAAGCCACTGACAAGCCACTGACAACCCACTGACAACCCACTGACAACCCACTGACAACCCACTGACAACCTACTGACAACCTACTGACAACCCACTGGGCTCTAAGGCTTTGCTCCTCAGAGAGGGTTGTCAGGACACACAATAGACTGCTCTCTCTCTCACCAGGGAAGAGGTTTATATTGGTTCAAAAATGGGTTCTCTTTTTTGTAGTTGATGAATGCTCAAAATGAGATGTTTTAGTGTTCACCTTAGGGAGATATTATGTATATTGCCCAGTACATTTTACGTTAGTCAAATAACCAATCAATCTGGGGCGGCAGGTAGCCTAGTGGTTAGAGTGTTGGTCCAGTAACAGAAAGGTTGCTGGTTTGAATCCCAGAGCTGACAAGGTAAAAATCTGTCGTTCTGCCCCTGAACAAGGCAGTTAACCCACTGTTCCCCGGTAGGCCGTCATTGTAAATAAGAATTTGTTCTTAACTGACCTGCCTGGTTAAATAAAGCTCTTCTCCACTTTTAGCCTTATCCACAGGCTAAACCGGTGCCCCAGAGTCGAATCATTGTATCAGCAAGATTCCTGAAACCCATCAAAGAGCCCTGTGCCATTTTGTAAGTTCAACTTGTTGTGTGCATTTGTCCCTGTGTGAATGTGTCTGTGTATTGTGTTAATATACAAGTAGAACCTACTACATCATCACAGTTGTTTGTGATTGACATTGATCTGAACTGGTGCATGATGTTAATTGTGTTATAATTAACCAATAAGGCCCGAGGGGGTGTGGTATATGGCCATTATACCACGGCTAAGGGCTGCTCTTAAGCACGACGCAACGCAGAGTGTCTGGATACAGCCCTTAACCATGGTATATTGGCCATATATCACAAAGCCTTACTGCTATTATAAACTGGTTACTAACGTAATTAGAGCAGTGGAAAAAGACATGTTTTTGTCATACCCGTGATATACGGTCTGATATACCACGGCTGTCAGCCAATCAGCATTCAGGGCTCCAACCACCCAGTTTATAATTACATTGAACATTTTGAGTAATTTAGCAGACGCTCTTATCCAGAGCATTGGTCTGAAGATAGCTAGGTGAGCCAGCCAGGTACGACAGTCGTAGTAAGTATGTTATGTGTTCTGATTGTGAAGAGTTCTGATTCTCTTGGCAGTGTGGTAGCGAATGGTGATGTGTTGAACCCAGCGTTAAGGCTGCTGATACCCCAGCGGATACTGGGCCAATACGACAGGGTTCTGGAGATGATCACTGACAAAATGGGTTTGAGAATCCTGGGGTGTGTACGAAGGTACCAAACGTCATTGGTTACACTTTAATAGATGTTTTAAGTTTCATCAACTTTTGGGGTGCAGTTTCCCAGACACAGATTAAACCTAGTCCAGGACTGAAAAGCATACTCAATGGGGATTCTCCAATCAAATACATTTTTTTGGTTCAGGATTAGGCTTTATCTGTGTCTGGGAAACTCGCCCTGTGAGTTTCATTATCAACATCAGATTAGATCTGGTTTATAATGTCTTCTTCTTCTTTTCCCTAAATGACTGTGATGTGTGCGTTGTTCTTTTTACAGCCTTTACACCTTTGATGGAAATCATGTGAATGAAGGAAAGGACTTGGAGAGTGGACAGTTTTACGTGGCTGTTGGGAGAGACAAGTTTAAAAGACTTCCTTACAGTGACCTTCTGTTCACCAAACCAAGGGGCGTACGAAGGACTACAGGGTAAATATCTCAGAAGGCTTCTGACTCATGGATTGTTCCTTTATTCATTCCTTACTTCATTCATTGTTCTCTCCTTTTTCTTTACTCTCTCCCTCGCCGTCACAAAAGTGTCTTACACTTGATGTGTGAAACACAATGCATTTTAGACTGTTGGTTTTCTGTTTCCTGTCAATCATCTGATCTTTCTTACACATTCTGTTTTGTTTTTCCAGATCCAAAGCTTCCTCATTACCGCCCATATACACATCTGGAAAGCAAAACAGAAACAGTGTAAGTATTGTCTTGAAAAGCCAACTTGAAAAGCCAACTTGAAAAGCCAACTTCTTTGAGAATGAGCTCTTATTCTTTCTTTCTGTGAGCAAGTCTTCTTTATAAAACAGTTGACTTATCTAATGTTGACTCTGCTTTATCAATCCATATGTCACGCTCTGACCTAGGAGAGCTGTGTTTTCTCTGTTTAGTTAGGTCAGGGTGTGATAGGTGGGTGGAAATTCTATGTTTTCGTTTTCTATGTTTTGGCCAGGTATGGTTTCCAATCAGAGGCAGCTGTCTATGGTTGTCTCTGATTGGAAGCCATACTTAGGCAGCCTGTTTTTCCTGTGTTGTTGTGGGTAGTTGTTTTCTGTTTAGTCAAGTGTACCTGACGGAACTGTTGGCTGTCGTTTTGTTGTTTTGGTTAAGTGTTTCATTAAAGTAAAGTATGAGCACTCTACACGCTGCGCCTTGGTCCCCTTTATATGACCCGCGTTACACCATCAGAATAAACATCAAGACCAACACAATATTCCTCTTCAATATAAAGCACTTGGTGACATGTTCTTAGGACTATATGAATGCAATGTGATTGACTGATTCTATATCTCACTCTAGTTGACGGTACACCACAGTAAGTCTATGTGGCGGTGCAGAGAGCCAGCAGACTCCAAGATATCTACGCATGACAAAGACCGCACGTTGTCCATCGCCAGGCAGATCTCCCAGCAGAGACTCATGACCCTCAGGAAGAGGAGGAGTGGCCTCAGCATCTCCCTGGGAACACAGGACAACGGTAGGAACGGCCCCTGACTGACTGAGATACTAGATCTACAACTGACTGAGATACTAGATCTACAACTGACTGAGATACTAGATCTACAACTGACTGAGATACTAGATCTACAACTGACTGAGATACTAGATCTACGACTGACTGAGATACTAGATCTACAACTGACTGAGATACTAGATCTACAACTGACTGAGATACTAGATCTACGACTGACTGAGATACTAGATCTACGACTGACTGAGATACTAGATCTATAACTGACTGAGATACTAGATCTACGACTGACTGAGATACTAGATCTACGACTGACTGAGATACTAGATCTACAACTGACTGAGATACTAGATCTACAATTGACTGAGATACTACATCTACAACTGACTGAGATACTAGATCTACAATTGACTGAGATACTACATCTACAACTGACTGAGATACTAGATCTACAACTGACTGAGATACTAGATCTACAACTGACTGAGATACTACATCTACAACTGACTGAGATACTAGATCTACAACTGACTGAGATACTAGATCTACAACTGACTGAGATACTAGATCTACAACTGACTGAGATACTAGATCTACAACTGACTGAGATACTAGATCTACGACTGACTGAGATACTAGATCTACGACTGACTGAGATACTAGATCTACGACTGACTGAGATACTAGATCTACGACTGACTGAGATACTAGATCTACGACTGACTGAGATACTAGATCTACGACTGACTGAGATACTAGATCTACGACTGACTGAGATACTAGATCTACGACTGACTGAGATACTAGATCTACGACTGACTGAGATACTAGATCTACAATTGACTGAGATACTACATCTACAACTGACTGAGATACTAGATCTACAACTGACTGAGATACTAGATCTACAACTGACTGAGATACTACATCTACAACTGACTGAGATACTAGATCTACAACTGACTGAGATACTAGATCTACAACTGACTGAGATACTAGATCTACAACTGACTGAGATACTAGATCTACAACTGACTGAGATACTAGATCTACAACTGACTGAGATACTAGATCTACAACTGACTGAGATACTAGATCTACAACTGACTGAGATACTAGATCTACAACTGACTGAGATACTAGATCTACAACTGACTGAGATACTAGATCTACAACTGACTGAGATACTAGATCTACAACTGACTGAGATACTAGATCTACAACTGACTGAGATACTAGATCTATAACTGACTGAGATACTAGATCTACAACTGACTGAGATACTACATCTACAACTGACTGAGATACTAGATCTACAACTGACTGAGATACTAGATCTACAACTGACTGAGATACTAGATCTACAATTGACTGAGATACTACATCTACAACTGACTGAGATACTAGATCTACAACTGACTGAGATACTACATCTACAACTGACTGAGATACTAGATCTACAACTGACTGAGAT
>NC_138292.1:3072500-3122500 GCF_965601325.2 Salmo salar
TTCCTCTTCTCTCTTCTCACCCTCTTCTCTCTTCTCTTCTCTCGCTTCTCTCTTCTCTATTTTTCTCTCTCCTTTACTCTCTCTTCTCCCTCTCTTCTCTCTTCTCCCTCTCCTCTTTTCCTCTTCTCTTCTCACCCTCTTCTCTCTTCTCTTCTCTCATTTCTCTCTTCTCTCTTTTCTATTTTTCTCTCTCCTTTACTCTCTCTTCTCCCTCTCTTCTTTCTTCTCGTGTGTTTCTGCTGGCTATCACTGAGGCCTGGTACTGTGTGATGCCCTGACAGCAGCCATTAGTCTCTGTCCAGGAGAGGAGAGGAGAGGAGAGGAGAGGAGAGGAGAGGAGAGGAGAGGAGAGGAGAGGAGAGGAGATATGGCAGGAGAGGTGAGAGGGAAAGGGGAGAGAGGGACGAGAGGAGAAGAAGAGAGGAGAGGGGAGGAGAGGCGGGAGAGAGGGCCCCCTACAGAGAGGAGGAGAGGGGAGGAGATGAGAGGGGAGAGGAGAGAGGAGGGAGAGAGAGCCCCCTACAGAGAGGACGAGAGGAGGGAGAGAGGCCCTGCCATGGTAATTGCCTTTCTGGGATAATCACTCCAAGCCACAGCCAGGCCCCTCCATACACTGTTGGATTATTTAACCCCCCCCCCCCCACTGCTGCTCCAAAACTGGTGCTCTGGAGAAGGAGTGTGGCGTCAGACTGATTATCTCTCTGTGTCCCAAATGACTCTATGTAGTGCACTACTTTTGACCAGGGCCTATAGGACTCTGGTGAAAAGTTGTGCACTTTATAGGGAGTAGTGTGCGATTTGGGATATACTCGCTCTCTCTCTCTCTGCATTCTTCCTCGTACATGCATGAACAACATCCTCCTCAAACACAGGGGACATTTTGATTGGTTAAGTCCTCCTGTCCCCCCCACACACCACCTCTCTCCTGAGTGCAGTTAATACTTGTCAGAAAAGGCAAATGGCTGTCTTTAAAAACGATAAGCACTGCTCCACAGCTATGGTGAAAATACACCACAGTGAGTACGGTTACATGCACACTATAATACCATTATTGTGGATAGTCAGATGAAGATAATAGTTGGATTAAAAACGTTTACATGCTTAGCAAGAAGAACGATTTCCCTAATAATCCTGTTTACACATCTGAAATCTGACTGGACTATGATAAATGCATCACATCGCCAATCAAAATAGACATTGTAGCACGGCGACCATGTTTATTTTATTGTTTGTATGTGAAAACTACTTCTTAAGATGCATACTTTTCAGTTGTTTATGAACTCACTTCACTGGTACTAAAGAGGGAGGCTCACTCGGCTGGTGCTACCACGTGCTGGAGCTCGGATTTTAAGGTGTTTACATGTCCTGACAATTGAAAAGGTTGTTCAGAAAACCAGGTGTTTACATGTCCTGACAATTCAAAAGGTTGTTCAGAAAACCAGGTGTTTACATGTCCTAACAATTCAAAAGGTTTTTCAGGAAACCAGGTGTTAACATGTCCTAACAATTCAAAAGGTTGTTCAGGAAACCAGGTGTTTTAATCGGCGTATGTTTACTTCTGATTTTGACCTAACGCCGATTTAAGATAGGCGGAGTAAGGTGTTTACATGACTAATGTACTATATAATCTGCCTACTGTTGTCATCAGTTAAATATCTAGTTAGTAGTGTTCATTAGTGTAAACGTACAGATTGTAGCCCCATTCCAGAGTTGTCCAGATTTTATTTTATTTAACTAGTTAAGAACAAATTTTAATTTACAACGACGGTCTAGGAACAGTGGGTTAACTGCCTTGTTCAGGGTCAGAACGACAGATTTTTTTTTACCTTGTCAGCTCAGGGATTCAATCTAGCAACCTTTCGGTTTCTGGCCCAACGCTCTAACCACTAGGCTACCTGCCGCCCCGATATAGAGGGGATCAGAACCTAGGCTGTGTACTGGAGGTATTGCTCTGTAGGGTTCTGTACATTAGAACTACCTACATGTTATTCCTCAGGAAAACAGCCTTCATCCCATTGTCTTGTTACGAATATAAACACATCTCAGTACTAGAGGCCGTCACTACAGACACCCTGGTTCGGTTTCCGGGCTGTATCACAACCGGCTGTGATTGAGAGTCCCAATTGTGCGGCTCTACCATTGGCCCGGTGTCGTCCGGGTTAAGGGAGGGTTTGGGCCTGGGTAGGACCCGGCATTGTAAAATAAGAATTTATTCTTAACTGACTTGTCTAGTTAAATAAAGGTTCAATAAAACATTTTTAAAAATGACCTTGTATTGGAACAAACACCGCTTGCTCTGAATAGAACCATGTTCAGTGGCAATGCATTTTCATGTCAACTCAATTAGCACTTTAAAACCGAAGGATATAACAACATTCCATGTTCAATGCCATTTTCACAACCACGTTGTATAGAGAATGAATAACATTAACATTCAATAGAAAAGGAATGGAAGTAGGAATGTGGTTTTTCTTGTTTGACGGGTCGAGGATGTTGGCAATGAAGTTCAGTTCTTTTCTTAACTTCTGTTGTGATCAGGCTTTAATGTTAAACCATATTTCTGTTCGTTATGAAGCAGAACAAAGTGTTCCAGGAAAGCATTTTCTAACTGCCTCTAGCCGTAGTATCACGACAGCATACACTACAGTTTTATTAACCCTGGTTGATGCTTGGTAGAACTCAACTTTTAGTCCATTATGTGTTTATACATAGTCTCTGTCCCAAATGGCATCCTATTCCCTACATAGTGAACTACTTTCAACCTGAACCCTATGGTCAAAAGTAGTGCACTATATAGGGATTAGGGTGCCGTTTGGGACATAGCATTGGGCAGAGTGTAGGCAGAGTGTACAGTAGGCAGAGTGTAGTCAGAGTGTACAGTAGGCAGGGTGTAGGCAGAGTGCACAGTAGGCAGGGTGTAGTCAGAGTGTAGTCAGAGTGTACAGTAGGCAGAGTGTAGGCAGAGTGTAGTCAGAGTGTACAGTAGGCAGAGTGTAGTCAGAGTGTAGTCAGAGTGTACAGTAGGCAGAGTGTAGGCAGAGTGTAGTCAGAGTGTACAGTAGGCAGGGTGTAGTCAGAGTGTAGTCAGAGTGTACAGTAGGCAGGGTGTAGGCAGAGTGTACAGTAGGCAGGGTGTAGGCAGAGTGTAGTCAGAGTGTAGTCAGTGTACAGTAGACAGGGTGTAGGCAGAGTGTAGTCAGATGGTAGTCAGTGTACAGTAGGCAGAGTGTAGGCAGAGTGAAGTCAGTGATTAATACAGAGACTGTTAATCTAGCCATCAGTGAGGTGAAAGACAGTTTTATAAGCAAACCACCAGATTAAAACAACTCCGTCTCATATCATAAAAACGTAACGTCGCCTTTGATGATTATCCCAGTCTGTGTGATAGATCTATCCATGATGCCTCCATCCAATCAAAAAACAATGTTAAAAACATGATGTACAAACAGACATGTCAGGTCTACATGCGTCTTTTGAATGTGTCCAGTAGCTAGCAGTCTTTGAGTTAGCTCTGCTGAGTCCCCCAGTACAACAGGAGAATAGTAGCTAGCAGTCTTTGAGTTAGCTCTGCTGAGTCCCCCAGTACATCAGGAGAATAGTAGCTAGCAGTCTTTGAGTTAGCTCTGCTGAGTCCCCCAGTACAACAGGAGAATAGTAGCTAGCAGTCTTTGAGTTAGCTAGGCTGAGTCCCCCAGTACAACAGGAGAATAGTAGCTAGCAGTCTTTGAGTTAGCTCTGCTGAGTCCCCCAGTACATCAGGAGAATAGTAGCTAGCAGTCTTTGAGTTAGCTCTGCTGAGTCCCCCAGTACAACAGGAGAATAGTAGCTAGCAGTCTTTGAGTTAGCTCTGCTGAGTCCCCCAGTACAACAGGAGAACAGTAGCTAGCAGTCTTTGAGTTAGCTAGGCTGAGTCCCCCAGTACAACAGGAGAATAGTAGCTAGCAGTCTTTGAGTTAGCTCTGCTGAGTCCCCCAGTACAACAGGAGAATAGTAGCTAGCGGTCTTTGAGTTAGCTCTGCTGAGTCCCCCAGTACAACAGGAGAATAGTAGCTAGCAGTCTTTGAGTTAGCTCTGCTGAGTCCCCCAGTACAACAGGAGAATATTAGCTAGCAGTCTTTGAGTTAGCTAGGCTGAGTCCCCCAGTACAACAGGAGAATATTAGCTAGCAGTCTTTGAGTTAGCTCTGCTGAGTCCCCCAGTACAACAGGAGAATATTAGCTAGCAGTCTTTGAGTTAGCTCTGCTGAGTCCCCCAGTACAACAGGAGAATAGTAGCTAGCAGCCTTTGAGTTAGCTCTGCTGAGTCCCCCAGTACAACAGGAGAACAGTAGCTAGCAGTCTTTGAGTTAGCTAGGCTGAGTCCCCCAGTACAGCAGGAGAACAGTAGCTAGCAGTCTATGAGTTAGCTCTGCTGAGTCCCCCAGTACAACAGTAAAGTAGTAGCTAGCAGTCTTTGAGTTAGCTAGGCTGAGTCCCCCAGTACAACAGGAGAAACTAGAGCAGTTGAAAGGTGGGCTGTGTCCCAAATGGCACCCTATTCCTTACCTAGTGCACTTCTTTCAACCAGAGCCCTATGGGCCCAGCTCAGAAGTAGTGCACTATATAGTGAATACGGTGCCATTTGTGTTGCTGTTACATGTTACAGTGAGGAAGGAGTGTCTTAGACGTTAGACAACATGTCAGACAGGAAACAGGACTTATTGTGATCCCCTTCATCTCTCCATTCCGAATGCAAAGGTTTCTGATGACCCTTTGAAGGTCGATTAGGGGATTCAGAGAATAGAGGTTAGTCTGTCACGCTGATCTGGTAACCAATGTTTTTTAGGTGACACACAGACGGCATCCCATCTACACACTGGAGGCTGGTGTCATTTTGAATCGGAGACCGTCCCACTTTTGCTTTTTGCATGTGGCTGTGCAAGCCAATCCAAGCCAATCCAAGCCAATCCAAGCCAATCCAAGCCAATCCAAGCCAATCCAAACCAATCCAAGCCAATCCAAACCAATCCAAGCAAATCCAAACCAATCCAAGCCAATCCAAGCCAATCCAAACCAATCCAAGGCAATTCAAGCCAATCCAAGCAGGTCAGATGTTTTCAGGATCACAGAGAGAGTGGCCCCTGAGAGTTGAAATTACATAATATAGAGTAGTATCTAGTATTCATGTTGCCATAATACATAGTAGTATCTAGTATTCATGTTGCCATAATACAGAGTAGTATCTAGTATTCATATAGCCGTAATACAGTGTAGTATCTAGTATTCATGTTGCCATAATACAGAGTAGTATCTAGTATTCATTTTGCCATAATACAGAGTAGTATCTAGTATTCATATAGCCGTAATACAGTGTAGTATCTAGTATTCATGTTGCCATAATACATAGTAGTATCTAGTATTCATGATGCCATAATACAGAGTAGTATCTAGTATTCATATAGCCGTAATACAGTGTAGTATCTAGTATTCATGTTGCCATAATACAGAGTAGTATCTAGTATTCATGTTGCCATAATACAGAGTAGTATCTAGTATTCATATAGCCGTAATACAGTGTAGTATCTAGTATTCATGTTGCCATAATACAGAGTAGTATCTAGTATTCATGATGCCATAATACAGAGTAGTATCTAGTATTCATATAGCCGTAATACAGTGTAGTATCTAGTATTCATGTTGCCATAATACAGAGTAGTATCTAGTATTCATGTTGCCATAATACAGAGTAGTATCTAGTATTCATTACCCAGTCTAGGCAGATAGTAGAATAATTCCCTGTGGTGTCATTACCCAGTCTAGGCAGATAGTAGAATAATTTCCTGTGGTGTCATTACCCAGTCTAGTCAGATAGTAGAATAATTCCCTGTGGTGTCATTACCCAGTCTAGGCAGATAGTATAATTATTCCCTGTGGTGTCATTACCCAGTCTAGTCAGATAGTAGAATAATTCCCTGTGGTGTCATTACCCAGTCTAGTCAGATAGTAGAATAATTCCTTGTGGTGTCATTACCCAGTCTAGGCAGATAGTAGAATAATTCCCTGTGGTGTCATTACCCAGTCTAGGCAGATAGTATAATTATTCCCTGTGGTGTCATTACCCAGTCTAGGCAGATAGTAGAATAATTCCCTGTGGTGTCATTACCCAGTCTAGGCAGATAGTAGAATAATTCCTTGTGGTGTCATTACCCAGTCTAGGCAGATAGTAGAATAATTCCCTGTGGTGTCATTACCCAGTCTAGGCAGATAGTAGAATAATTCCCTGTGGTGTCATTACCCAGTCTAGGCAGATAGTAGAATAATTCCTTGTGGTGTCATTACCCAGTCTAGGCAGATAGTAGAATAATTCCCTGTGGTGTCATTACCCAGTCTAGTCAGATAGTAGAATAATTCCCTGTGGTGTCATTACCCAGTCTAGGCAGATAGTAGAATAATTCCCTGTGGTGTCATTACCCAGTCTAGGCAGATAGTAGAATAATTCCTTGTGGTGTCATTACCCAGTCTAGGCAGATAGTAGAATAATTCCCTGTGGTGTCATTACCCAGTCTAGTCAGATAGTAGAATAATTCCCTGTGGTGTCATTACCCAGTCTAGGCAGATAGTAGAATAATTCCCCGTGGTGTCATTACCCAGTCTAGTCAGATAGTAGAATAATTCCCTGTGGTGTCATTACCCAGTCTAGGCAGATAGTAGAATAATTCTCTGTGGTGTCATTACCCAGTCTAGGCAGATAGTAGAATAATTTCCTGTGGTGTCATTACCCAGTCTAGTCAGATAGTAGAATAATTCCCTGTGGTGTCATTACCCAGTCTAGGCAGATAGTATAATTATTCCCTGTGGTGTCATTACCCAGTCTAGTCAGATAGTAGAATAATTCCCTGTGGTGTCATTACCCAGTCTAGTCAGATAGTAGAATAATTCCTTGTGGTGTCATTACCCAGTCTAGGCAGATAGTAGAATAATTCCCTGTGGTGTCATTACCCAGTCTAGGCAGATAGTATAATTATTCCCTGTGGTGTCATTACCCAGTCTAGGCAGATAGTAGAATAATTCCCTGTGGTGTCATTACCCAGTCTAGGCAGATAGTAGAATAATTCCTTGTGGTGTCATTACCCAGTCTAGGCAGATAGTAGAATAATTCCCTGTGGTGTCATTACCCAGTCTAGGCAGATAGTAGAATAATTCCCTGTGGTGTCATTACCCAGTCTAGGCAGATAGTAGAATAATTCCTTGTGGTGTCATTACCCAGTCTAGGCAGATAGTAGAATAATTCCCTGTGGTGTCATTACCCAGTCTAGTCAGATAGTAGAATAATTCCCTGTGGTGTCATTACCCAGTCTAGGCAGATAGTAGAATAATTCCCCGTGGTGTCATTACCCAGTCTAGTCAGATAGTAGAATAATTCCCTGTGGTGTCATTACCCAGTCTAGGCAGATAGTAGAATAATTCCCTGTGGTGTCATTACCCAGTCTAGTCAGATAGTAGAATAATTCCCTGTGGTGTCATTACCCAGTCTAGGCAGATAGTAGAATAATTCCCTGTGGTGTCATTACCCAGTCTAGGCAGATAGTAGAATAATTCCTTGTGGTGTCATTACCCAGTCTAGGCAGATAGTAGAATAATTCCCTGTGGTGTCATTACCCAGTCTAGTCAGATAGTAGAATAATTCCCTGTGGTGTCATTACCCAGTCTAGGCAGATAGTAGAATAATTCCCCGTGGTGTCATTACCCAGTCTAGTCAGATAGTAGAATAATTCCCTGTGGTGTCATTACCCAGTCTAGGCAGATAGTAGAATAATTCTCTGTGGTGTCATTACCCAGTCTAGGCAGATAGTAGAATAATTTCCTGTGGTGTCATTACCCAGTCTAGTCAGATAGTAGAATAATTCCCTGTGGTGTCATTACCCAGTCTAGGCAGATAGTATAATTATTCCCTGTGGTGTCATTACCCAGTCTAGTCAGATAGTAGAATAATTCCCTGTGGTGTCATTACCCAGTCTAGTCAGATAGTAGAATAATTCCTTGTGGTGTCATTACCCAGTCTAGGCAGATAGTAGAATAATTCCCTGTGGTGTCATTACCCAGTCTAGGCAGATAGTATAATTATTCCCTGTGGTGTCATTACCCAGTCTAGGCAGATAGTAGAATAATTCCCTGTGGTGTCATTACCCAGTCTAGGCAGATAGTAGAATAATTCCTTGTGGTGTCATTACCCAGTCTAGGCAGATAGTAGAATAATTCCCTGTGGTGTCATTACCCAGTCTAGGCAGATAGTAGAATAATTCCTTGTGGTGTCATTACCCAGTCTAGGCAGATAGTAGAATAATTCCCTGTGGTGTCATTACCCAGTCTAGTCAGATAGTAGAATAATTCCCTGTGGTGTCATTACCCAGTCTAGGCAGATAGTAGAATAATTCCCCGTGGTGTCATTACCCAGTCTAGTCAGATAGTAGAATAATTCCCTGTGGTGTCATTACCCAGTCTAGGCAGATAGTATAATTATTCCCTGTGGTGTCATTACCCAGTCTAGTCAGATAGTAGAATAATTCCCTGTGGTGTCATTACCCAGTCTAGTCAGATAGTAGAATAATTCCTTGTGGTGTCATTACCCAGTCTAGTCAGATAGTAGAATAATTCCCTGTGGTGTCATTACCCAGTCTAGGCAGATAGTAGAATAATTCCCTGTGGTGTCATTACCCAGTCTACTGTGTCATCCTCCCAGAGCAGAGAGAGAGAGAGGGAGAGAGGAATTCGCAATTCATTATTTACCCCAAACCTGGGTTTAAATAGTATTTTAAATTATTTAAAATACTTTAGCTGGTCTTGATTGAGCTTTCTTGGCGTTTGGACCAATAGAAAAAAATCCCAAAACGTCAAACCCAACCTACTTGGCCCTACAGGCATGATAGAGGAAACGCTTGGAAGTATTTGAAAGATTTCAGATAGTATTTGAACCCATGGCTGATTCAGCCTACACCGTCTATAGTGTTGTGTTGTTGACTGTATAATGCAGATGGACGTTCAGTTGGACTTCACTGAGCCACAGGAAGCTGTAACTCTAATCTAATCCAGAAATACCCATGGCAACGTGTTGTTGGGTGTGTTTTAGTTAGCGTGTTGTTACCATGTTGTGACTGTGTTGATACCTGGTGTTAAGAGCAGTGTATGTTCTTCTTCTTGATTTAAAGGGATTGGACAAATCATACTAAAGCACCTGACTGGACTACATAGACTAATATACCTTAATGATCTATCTTCAGGTGTTTTCATCCGTCTTGGTTGCTACCTGGTGGTGTTAAGATTTGTAAGTCGCTCTGGATAAGAGCGTCTGCTAAATAACGTAAATGTAAATGTTAAGAGCAGTGGTTGTCTTGGTGATGTCTTCAGGTGTTTTCATCCGTCTTGTTTGCTACCTGGTGGTGTTAAGAGCAGTGGTTGTCTCGGTGATGTCTTCAGGTGTTTTCATCCGTCTTGTTTGCTACCTGGTGGTGTTAAGAGCAGTGGTTGTCTCGGTGATGTCTTCAGGTGTTTTCATCCGTCTTGTTTGCTACCTGGTGGTGTTAAGAGCAGTGGTTGTCTCGGTGATGTCTTCAGGTGTTTTCATCCGTCTTGTTTGCTACCTGGTGGTGTTAAGAGCAGTGGTTGTCTCGGTGATGTCTTCAGGTGTTTTCATACGTCTTGTTTGCTACCTGGTGGTGTTAAGAGCAGTGGTTGTCTCGGTGATGTCTTCAGGTGTTTTCATACGTCTTGTTTGCTACCTGGTGGTGTTAAGAGCAGTGGTTGTCTCGGTGATGTCTTCAGGTGTTTTCATACGTCTTGTTTGCTACCTGGTGGTGTTAAGAGCAGTGGTTGTCTCGGTGATGTCTTCAGGTGTTTTCATACGTCTTGTTTGCTACCTGGTGGTGTTAAGAGCAGTGGTTGTCTCGGTGATGTCTTCAGGTGTTTTCATCCGTCTTGTTTGCTACCTGGTGGTGTTAAGAGCAGTGGTTGTCTCGGTGATGTCTTCAGGTGTTTTCATACGTCTTGTTTGCTACCTGGTGGTGTTAAGAGCAGTGGTTGTCTCGGTGATGTCTTCAGGTGTTTTCATCCGTCTTGTTTGCTACCTGGTGGTGTTAAGAGCAGTGGTTGTCTCGGTGATGTCTTCAGGTGTTTTCATCCGTCTTGTTTGCTACCTGGTGGTGTTAAGAGCAGTGGTTGTCTCGGTGATGTCTTCAGGTGTTTTCATACGTCTTGTTTGCTACCTGGTGGTGTTAAGAGCAGTGGTTGTCTCGGTGATGTCTTCAGGTGTTGTTAAAGGCATTAGACAAGGAAGCTAAAGTAATACCAAAGCCTAGTAAAGAAATGGAATGGAATACACCTCCTGTTTATCTCAATTAAACTGCTCTTTCAGGTGTTGTTGACTCAGCCGTCTTGTTTGGCAGAGAGATTTATTTTTGACAATTTTATAAGTACACATCGCAAAAAGACATATGCATCCTCACCCTAGTGAACCATAATTTTTTTGCTAGTAACTGTCAAAATATACTGAGGATTGACAGAAAGTACTATCGTAGGTTTTCCTATGAAAACCAAATTAACCCTGTAGCTCATATCATAGTGAAATACAGTGACATCAATTTACATGAGTAGCAGATAGCAGAATATTGCTCCTGTCCGGTATTCCCTGCTTTAAACAGATAATGACTTTACCAGCCCAGCCTAGCTATGTAAATTAGCCAGGGTCTGATATCTGACTGTACTGAGCAGCTCTGTAGTTCAACCATATGTCTGTTTCCCAATTCGCACCCTATTCCTTACACAGTTCACTACTTTTGATTAGAGTCCAATGGGCCCTGGTCAAAAGTAGTGCACTATGTAGGGAATAGGCTGCCGTTTGGAACGAATTCTATGTCTGTCTGAGGGAAGCAGACACCAAAGTACCTAGTCATCCAGTCATCTTCAATGCCTAGCCAAATCTAATGGATTTAATGAAGGGGAGATATATTTTTTGTAAATGTTGTATTTAATTTGATTTAGCATTTTTATGAGACACCCCCCCCATTCCCCATACTAAATCACATTAAAATGTTCAGAGTTTGTAGTCGCGTTAACTCTTCTGCTTACAGTGTGTCTGTGTGGTTGGTTGGAAGGAATAGCTAGTGTTAATGAATGCAAAACATTTCCATAAAATATTCAAAGAAGACCCATTATTGCTGTGGCTGTTTCATCTGTGCTGCTAAACTTCAATCAGTTTTGCATTTGAAATGCATTAAATGCCTTTGGTAATCTAGTCTAATCTGCAAAGCAACATTTTTGTCAAAGTGGTTTTATATTATTATTATTATTATTAAACACACAAAAAAAATATGTAACACTTAATTTTATGATGGTATTTTTTAAAATGTCTCTTATAATTAAAATCCTTGCTTATCAAGTACTTAAAAACAAGCATGTAATTGTCTTGTTTATCAGAGCCTTTAATCTTATTGTCACGTTCGTTGTAAGAAGGAGACCAAGGTGCAGCGTGGTAAGCGTACATCTTACTTTTAATAGATGAACACCGAACAAAACAAAGAAAAATACAAAACGAATGTAAAGTTCTGCAGGCTTCACAGTAGCTATACAAAAACAAGATCCCACAAAAACCCAGTGGGAAAAGGCTGCCTAAATATGATCCCCAATCAGAGACAACGAAAGACAGCTGCCTCTGATTGGGAACCATATCAGGCCAACATAGAAATATATAATCAGGAATGCCCACCCAAATCACACCCTGACCTAACCAAATAGAGAAATAAAAAGGCTCTCTACGGTCAGGGTGTGACACTTATTCTATGTACGAATATTAAACAAATTACTCAAAAACACAGAATTAGTGTCAATGCAATTGTAAAACTGTGTGCAAATGTTATTTTTTACTGAGCTAAATATATGTTAATAATGAGATAATATCTAAATATATGTTAATAATGAGATAATATCTAAATATATGTTAATAATGAGATACTATCTAAATATATGTTAACAATGAGATATCTAAATATATGTTAATAATGAGATAATATCTAAATATATGTTAATAATGAGATAATATCTAAATATATGTTAATAATGAGATAATATCTACATATATGTTAATAATGAGATCATTTCTAAATATATGTTAATAATGAGATACTATCTAAATATATGTTAATAATGAGATAATATCTAAATATATGTTAATAATGAGATACTATCTAAATACTATGTTTTTAAAGCCACATTCCAGGGTCTTATTTCCAAATGGCCCTGACACTCTGTTTGAGATCTACTCCTATGAGCTGAGGTGCATGAAGGGCTGTTTTACCATGAATAATGTTACTGTCTGTGTACTGTCTGTGTCTGTGTTAATACCATGAGGTGTCAGTGTTGTGCTACGGCTGGTTAATAGTAACACCTCCTTCCTCTGATGCAGACGAGGAGGTGCAGACTGATGAAGGCCCTTTAGAGAATACAGACCAGTCTCCACAGAGTGACCTGTCCACTGAAGAGGTTAAACACAGCTCTCCACAGAGTGACCTGTCCACTGAAGAGGTTAAACACAGCTCTCCACAGAGTGACCTGTCCACTGAAGAGGTTAAACACAGCTCTCCACAGAGTGACCTGTCCACTGAAGAGGTTAAACACAGCTCTCCACAGAGTGACCTGTCCACTGAAGAGGTTAAACACAGCTCTCCACAGAGTGACCTGTCCACTGAAGAGGTTAAACACAGCTCTCCACAGAGTGACCTGTCCACTGAAGAGGTTAAACACAGCTCTCCACAGAGTGACCTGTCCACTGAAGAGGTTAGACACAGCTCTCCACAGAGTGACCTGTCCACTGAAGAGGTTAAACACAGCTCTCCACAGAGTGACCTGTCCACTGAAGAGGTTAAACACAGCTCTCCACAGAGTGACCTGTCCACTGAAGAGGTTAAACACAGCTCTCCACAGAGTGACCTGTCCACTGAAGAGGTTAAACACAGCTCTCCACAGAGTGACCTGTCCACTGAAGAGGTTAGACAAACCTCATACTTGCATATATTGCTTACTACTGTACATGTGTATCAAGTTTCATGCTTTAAAAAAAAAGTGTACATTATTTTCTATATTATCTATAGCTCAAATACAATTGCAACTGTTTGAATGTTCAACATATTGTTTCTGAAAGACTTATGATCGGCTCATGATGATAGAATCATATTAATTTGCTAATGTACAATTAATTTCAGAAGCCAACAGAGGACAGTAAATCTACTGACACAGAGGAGAGTCCAGAGGGAGAAAAAGGTGAAAAGGAGGAGACTGCAGTAGCTGAGAACTCCACAGAGGAACAAGGTGATAACAAGGCAGATATTACTAAGACCACAGAGGAACAAGGTGATAACAAGGAAGATATTACAAAGACCACAGAGGAACAAGGTGATAACAAGGAAGAGATTACTAAGACCACACAAGAACAAGATGATAACAAGGAAGAGATTACTAAAACCACAGAGGAACAAGGTGATAACAAGGAAGAGATTACTAAGACCACAGAGGAACAAGATGATAACAAGGAAGATATTACTAAGACCACACAAGAACAAGATGATAACAAGGAAGAGATTACTAAAACCACAGAGGAACAAGGTGATAACAAGGAAGAGTCTACTAAGACCACAGAGGAACAAGGTGATAACAAGGAAGAGTCTACTAAGACCACAGAGGAACAAGGTGATAACAAGGAAGAGTCTACTAAGACCACAGAGGAACAAGGTGATAACAAGGAAGAGTCTACTAAGACCACAGAGGAACAAGGTGATAACAAGGAAGAGTCTACTAAGACCACAGAGGAACAAGGTGATAACAAGGAAGAGTCTACTAAGACCACAGAGGAGGACTCAGATAGTGTGGTTGGGGAGAAGAGCCTGGAGACCAAGCTACAGGGAAGTCTGGAGAACCTGGTCCTGGAGAAATGAAGGATGGAGAGGGGAAGGAGAGAGAGAGAAGGAGGAGGAGGCACCGGCTAAAGCTGAGGAGGTTCAACAGATGGAAAAGAGGAGAAAGAGAAAGTGGATAGAGGAGGATGAGATGAATCATACCATGTGGAAAAGAAAGATGAGGAGGAAGTAGACAAGGAACCTGGAACTGAGACAGATTCTGAGACAGAGGAGGGAGGAAGTAGACAAGGAACCTGGAACTGAGACAGATTCTGAGACAGAGGAGGGAGGAAGTAGACAAGGAACCTGGAACTGAGACAGATTCTGAGACAGAGGAGGGAGGAAGTAGACAAGGAACCTGGAACTGAGACAGATTCTGAGACAGAGGAGGGAGGAAGTAGACAAGAAACCTGGAACTGAGACAGATTCTGAGACAGAGGAGGGAGGAAGTAGACAAGGAACCTGGAACTGAGACAGATTCTGAGACAGAGGAGGGAGGAAGTAGACAAGGAACCTGGAACTGAGACAGATTCTGAGACGGAGGAGGGAGGAAGTAGACAAGGAACCTGGAACTGAGACAGATTCTGAGACGGAGGAGGGAGGAAGTAGACAAGGAACCTGGAACTGAGACAGATTCTGAGACAGAGGAGGGAGGAAGTAGACAAGGAACCTGGAACTGAGACAGATTCTGAGACAGAGGAGGGAGGAAGTAGACAAGGAACCTGGAACTGAGACAGATTCTGAGACAGAGGAGGGAGGAAGTAGACAAGGAACCTGGAACTGAGACAGATTCTGAGACAGAGGAGGGAGGAAGTAGACAAGGAACCTGGAACTGAGACAGATTCTGAGACAGAGGAGGGAGGAAGTAGACAAGGAACCTGGAACTGAGACAGATTCTGAGACAGAGGAGGGAGGAAGTAGACAAGGAACCTGGAACTGAGACAGATTCTGAGACAGAGGAGGGAGGAAGTAGACAAGGAACCTGGAACTGAGACAGATTCTGAGACGGAGGAGGGAGGAAGTAGACAAGGAACCTGGAACTGAGACAGATTCTGAGACAGAGGAGGGAGGAAGTAGACAAGGAACCTGGAACTGAGACAGATTCTGAGACAGAGGAGGGAGGAAGTGAAAAAAAAGATGGAGGGTGATGCTTCAGAGACAGGAGAAGATAGAGCGGTGAAGGGAGAGAAGGATGGAGGTAAAAAGGAGGAGAAGGATGATGCAGCTACTTCAAAAAACGATGCCAAAACAGACAAGTCTGCAAAGGAGAAAGGAGAGGGGGGTGACGAAGAGGAGAGAAATGGGGAGGGAGAATCGGAATCCGATTCCAGTGAAGAGGAAGAAACAGGGAAAGAGAACAGAGACCAGGTAAAAGGTTCTAATGACAAAAGTCAAGAAGCAAAGAAGAGCTGAAGTGTTGTTTACGAAAAGCCTTAGGGAGAAGGGTGACAAGACTAGCATGTAGGGAACAAAGAAAAATATCATTATAATCCACGACAACAAAACAATATTAGATACCAGGGTTCTCAACAGGATTTTATTTAACAAGGTGGTGCTGCTGAGCAAAGCGCCTCTCTTACATTCTTTGGGGAATAACCCTGATATCATATGGGATTATATGTGGGATTATATATGAATGGTTGTTTAGTTGCATAGGGGTACACAGCTATAGGGGCGTTTCTATTTGAAGTATAGTATAAATGTATGTCGGCATCACCAGCAGGAAGATGATCCAACAGCTGTTATAACAATTACACAGTGCCTTTTCTCATCAAATAACCATGTAGATCTGTGGTAACTCATTGTTCTTACATGGTCATTAAGTAGTGAGTCATGATACATGACTAAGTTCAAATAGTTTCCAAGTGTTCAAGTGGTTATTATCTGTTGAAACACTGTTAAAAGGAAGTACTGTACTCTTGAGAGATGTGTCTGTTAGGCTTTTAATGTGACATCATGTTCTGTACTCTAATGATATGAAGGAGAGAGAGATAGAGAGAGATGGGGGGAGGAGAGAGAGAGAGGAGGAGAAAGAGGGGGAGAGAGAAGAGGAGGGAGAAGGAGAGAGAGAGAGAGACAGAGAGAGGGAGAGGAGAGAGAGAGAGAGAGACAGAGAGAGGGAGAGGAGAGAGAGAGAGAGAGACAGAGAGAGGGAGAGGAGAGGAGAGAGAGAGAGAGACAGATTACTGCCTTAGTGTGTATGTACTTGTTCTTTGTTTATTTATCTGTCTGAAAACGGGTATACTATTACATGTTATTATGTATGTTATATTATACTATTACATGTTGTATGATTTGCCAGTGTTTTATATAGTAGCTAGTATAATGAATAAACGACAACAATACAGTACCTCATCAAGCAATAAGAATTAAACAAGACAATACTGTACATTGTTCTGTTCCTGCAATGCTGTTCCACAACGTGCTGCTTCACCCTGTAAAAGATCATCTGTTCTCTGAAACTGTCTTGTAACAGAAGTTTAATAAACTGAAACTAAGAAAAACAATATGTGTATGTATTGAAATGATTTATAATTACAAATAACACAAGTTCACCTTTGAACCGTTTTACTGAAGCATTTATTTGGGTTGCAATTTCTGAGTCTGGTAACTCTAATGAAGTTATCCTCTGCAGCAGAGGTAATTCTGAGACTTCCTTTCCTGTGGCGGTCCTCATGAGAGCCAGTTTCATCATAGCGCTTGATGGTTTTTGCGAGTGCACTTGAAAAAACGTTCAAAGTTCTTGAATTTTCCGCATTGACTGACCTTCATGTCTTAAAGTAATGATGGACTGTCGTTTCTTTTTGCTTATTTGAGCTGTTCTTGCCATAATATGGACTTGGTCTTTTACCAAATAGGGCTATCTTCTGTATACCCCCCCTACCTTGTCACAACACAACTGATTGTCTCAAACGCATTAAGAAGGAAAGAAATTCCACAAATTAACTTTTAACATGGCACACCTGTTAATTGAAATGCATTCCAGGTGACTACCTCATGAAGCTGGTTGAGAGAATGCCAAGCGTGTGTAAAGCTGTCATCAAGGCAAAGGGTGGCTACTTGGAAGAATCTCAAATATATTTTGATTTGTTTAACACTTTTTTCGGTTACTAAATGATTCCATATGTGTTATTTCATCGTTTTAATGTCTCCACTATTATTCTACAATGTAGAAAATAGTAAAAATAAAGAAAAACCCTGGAATGAGTAGATGTGTCCACATTTTTGGCTGGTACTGTATATATTTTAATTCAGTATATATATATATATATATATATCATAAGGTGAATGCACCAATGTGTAAGTCGCTCTGGATAAGAGCGTCTGCTAAATGACTTAAATGTAAATGTATATATATTTATATATATATATATATATATATATATACACACTGCCGTTCAAAAGATTGGGGTCACTTAGAAATGTCCTTGTTTTTGAAAGAAAATCAATTTTTTTTGGTCCATTAAAATAACATCAAATTGATCAGAAATACAGTGTAGACATTGTTCATGTTGTAAATGACTATTGTAGCTGGAAATGGCTGATTTTTTTATGGAATATCTACATAGGTGTACAGAGGCTCATTATCAGCAACCATCACTCCTGTGTTCCAATGGCACGTTGTGTTAGCTAATCCAAGTTTATCATTTTAAAAGGCTAATTGATTATTAGAAATCCCTTTTGCAATTATGTTAGCCCAGCTGAAAACTGTTGTCCTGATTAAAGAAGCAATAAAACTGGCCTTCTTTAGACTAATTGAGTATCTGGAGCATCAGCATTTGTGGGTTCGATTACAGGCTCAAAATGGCCAGAAACAAAGACCTTTCCTCTGAAACTCGTCAGTCTATTCTTGTTCTGAGAAATGAAGGTTATTCCATGCGAGAAATTGCCAAGAAACTGAAGATCTCGTAAAACGCGGTGTACTACTCCCTTCACAGAACAGAGCAAACTGGCTCTAACCAGAATAGAAAGAGGAGTCAGGACAATAGTTTTCAGATGTGCTAACATAATTGCAAAAGGGTTTTCTAATGATCAATTAGCCAATTAGCAATACCTGTCAAGACATTTAGTTGTCCTGGATAAAATCCAAATTCTTGTGGTAGCAGGCGGATCCAATCACTTACCATGTTTTTTTCCTAGCGGAGACAGACGTGTCTGGATAAACAACATTATTGTAAAAGCCTAGTCACAGAGAATCCTCACATCTCCCCACAATTCTACACTCTTCCTCACAGCTTCCCACTCTCCTCCAGAAACAGCCTGTTAATTCTCCAGGGACAGAAGACGTCAGTGTGCAGCCAGTCAGTCAGACCATCCCTGTGGATCTTGTGATGTATAGCCACTGTTACTGTGACATGCTGCACTGACTGTACTAGAGACTGGTGCTGTAACTACAATAGTATGCTGCAATGATGTAATAATGTAATAATGTAATGCTGTAATAATGTAATGTTGTAATGATGTAATGCTGTATTAGTGTAACGCTGTAATAATGTAACGCTGTAATAATGTAACGCTGTAATAATGTAATGCTGTAATAATGTAATGCTGTAATAATGTAATGCTGTAATAGTATACTGTAATAATGTAATGCTGTAATAATGTAATGCTGTAATAATGTAATGCTGTAATAGTGTAATGCTGTAATAATGTAATGCTGTAATAGTGTAATGCTGTAATAGTATGTTGTAATAATTTAATGCTGTAATAATGTAATGCTGTAATAATTTAACGCTGTAATAATGTAATGCTGTAATAGTGTAATGCTGTAATAATGTAATGCTGTAATAGTATACTGTAATAATGTAATGCTGTAATATTGTAATGCTGTAATAATGTAATGCTGTAATAGTATGCAGTAATAATGTAATGCTGTAATAATGTAATGCTGTAATCATGTAATGCTGTAATATTGTAATGCTGTAATAATGTAATGCTGTAATAGTATGCAGTAATAATGTAATTCTGTAATAATGTAATGCTGTAATAGTATGCAGTAATAATGTAATGCTGTAATAATGTAATGCTGTAATAATTTAACGCTGTAATAATGTAATGCTGTAATAATGTAATGCTGTAATAATGTAATGCTGTAATAATTTTATGCTTTAATAACTACCTGTAATGATTCTACAGTGAAGGATGTGTGGGAGTATTAAGGAATGGGGACTGCTGCTGGTAAAGAAATAGCACTGGGAGGATGTGAATGAATGAATGAAGTCATCAGCTCAGTACCGGAAGGAAGTCAGAAGAAGTGAGCAGAGACACAGTGATGTGAAGACATCATTACAGTTGCAGAGAAAGCTGCTGCTTCCTCTCTGTGATGTCAGGGATGTAGACCTACATTATGGATGAGCTGTATGCCTCTCTGTGATGTCAGGGAGGAACGTAAAGCCTACATTATGGATGAGCTGTATGCCTCTCTGTGATGTCAGGGAGGAACGTAAGGCCTACATTATGGATGAGCTGTATGCCTCTCTGTGATGTCAGGGAGGAACGTAAGGCCTACATTATGGATGAGCTGTATGCCTCTCTGTGATGTCAGGGAGGAACGTAAAGCCTACATTATGGATGAGCTGTATGCCACAGCTTTGAAGAGTAGCTGTGGTGAGTTTCTGTGGTATGAATTTGTGAATACATGTTGATGTTATGGATGGAAGGTCTGTGTAATGAGTTATTACATGATGTTAAAGGATGGAAGAACTGTGTAATGAGTTATTACATGATGTTATGGATGGAAGGTCTGTGTAATGAGTTATTACATGATGTTATGGATGGAAGGTCTATGTAATGAGTTATTACATGATGTTATGGATGGAAGGTCTGTATAATGAGTTATTACATGATGTTATGGATGGAAGGTCTGTGTAATGAGTTATTACATGATGTTAAAGGATGGAAGGTCTGTGTAATGAGTTATTACATGATGTTATGGATGGAAGGTCTATGTAATGAGTTATTACATGATGTTATGGATGGAAGGTCTGTGTAATGAGTTATTACATGATGTTATGGATGGAAGGTCTGTGTAATGAGTTATTACATGATGTTATGGATGGAAGGTCTGTGTAATGAGTTATTACATGATGTTATAGATGGAAGGTCTGTGTAATGAGTTATTACATGATGTTATAGATGGAAGGTCTGTGTAATGAGTTATTACATGATGTTATAGATGGAAGGTCTGTGTAATGAGTTATTACATGATGTTATGGATGGAAGGTCTGTGTAATGAGTTATTACATGATGTTATGGATGGAAGGTCTGTGTAATGAGTTATTACATGATGTTATAGATGGAAGGTCTGTGTAATGAGTTATTACATGATGTTATGGATGGAAGGTCTGTGTAATGAGTTATTACATGATGTTATGGATGGAAGGTCTGTATAATGAGTTATTACATGATGTTATGGATGGAAGGTCTGTGTAATGAGTTATTACATGATGTTATGGATGGAAGGTCTGTGTAATGAGTTATTACATGATGTTATGGATGGAAGGTCTGTGTAATGAGTTATTACATGATGTTATGGATGGAAGGTCTGTGTAATGAGTTATTACATGATGTTATAGATGGAAGGTCTGTGTAATGAGTTATTACATGATGTTATGGATGGAAGGTCTGTGTAATGAGTTATTACATGATGTTATGGATGGAAGGTCTGTGTAATGAGTTATTACATGATGTTATGGATGGAAGGTCTGTGTAATGTTATTATGAAAGAGCACATGACACAACCCCTGAAAATAAAATGTCTAAAATGTGCTTTAGAATCCTCATGGATTGATCACCGTAAGAGACAGTTTGCAGCAGCCCCTTTCCCCGTCCTATCTGCAGCCGCACAGGTTGGGAATGAGACAGAGAGAGTCACACACAGCCTAGAGAAACCATTAACCTGGTGAGTCATCAAACGCTGTGAGCGTCCTCCAGTTCTATTTCTAGGAGCACCGTTTATACCCTCCGTCCCTCTCCCTCGCGTCTCTTTCTCCCGCCAGCCTCTTCAAGCTGCTAGAAATAACAAGGTCATGTCTCTACTTCCCTTCAAAAGTCCTCTTCCTGTGTCTTTACAGGATGTTGATAATAACAGATGTAATGTAAGACAATAACAGTGGTTGGGTATACACTATATATTAATATTACCATAACAAAGAGCTTAAGGACATAAAATGGCGGACAGAGATGAGACAGTTGATCAGAAAACAGAATCGTCACCAGGAGTAAGCTGCTGATAATTCCAAGTTGTATTTATTATGTTATATGAAAAATAGACATGTAATATAGGACAGAGTTATCTTTGCAAGTTCCTTCTTTCTCTGACAGGTACAATCCATTTGATAACAAATATTCCCTTAAGATTTAACACAACTCTCATCTGTAATAATTTGGAACAGGGTTTTTGAATACAGGTTTTCAATTTACTCCATTTAAAATGTTATTATAAATGTATTCACAACATGGCACTATATGGATCCATCAAGCCAAACTGACCACTCAGAAGTGACTGCTATTAATCACTGTTATAGTTATGTCTCTTTAGTTAGCTAGTAATGTTATTCTCATTGGTTTATTGTTTTGTAGCTTTATCTCACACCGATGACTTGTCTTCTATAGATTGACATGTTGGTTACCTTGGTTACAGGTCAGCGGAGGCTGGTGGGTGGAGATGTAGTTAGGGACAGGCTCATCATAACAGCTGGAATGGAATGGATACGAAAGTTGTCGCGTGTTTTGATACCGCTCCTTTCAGTCCATTCCAGCCGTTAACAATGAGCCCGTCCTCCGATATCTCCGCCCACCAGCCTCCAGTGTTCCAGGTGAGGCGTCATCGTTAGCTACAGGCGAACTCTTGTTTGTCTGTTTTCACACCTGGCCTGTGTTGTGTCTAGTACAGGATGAGTTTGGATGATGTCACCTCTCACAGTTATAAAAATAAAAGAGGAAGGAAGGAAGGGGTCAAGGGTCAGCAGTTTGTTTGAATGGGAAAGGTCAGTTCATCAGATCACACACACTATGGTACTTTGTATTTTACAATAATGGTATTTTACAAACATGAAAATCAAAGCTGATATATTCATTTGAAGAGAAATTGATTTAAAGGGTTAAAGAAAACCGCAACACAGAATCTTCAGCTCTATCAACTTGTTAAGTCCCAGATCACCTGGTTTCTCCTATAAACAAAACGAAGCAGCTTTTAGTCTCCATTCTATCCCTGCTAGAGTTCTGTTGTGTCTGAACTGACAGACCAGTAGTCTAGAGTAATGTAATGTATGTCCAGTGTCTGGTGCATCTGATGTCCTCAGCAGCCCAGTATCTTTATCACCCTGCCTTGTGTCTATAGATTCTATGTTGTGATTTACAACAACATGACATAGGGGTTTAAAGCCAACTGTCTATAGATTCTATGTTGTGATTTATAACAACATGACATAGGGGTTTAAAGCCAACTGTCTATAGATTCTATGTTGTGATTTATAACAACATGACATAGGGGTTTAAAGCCAACTGTCTATAGATTCTATGTTGTGATTTATAACAACATGACATAGGGGTTTAAAGCCAACTGTCTATAGATTCTATGTTGTGATTTATAACAACATGACATAGGGGTTTAAAGCCAAGTGAGGAAGTGACAGAGCAGAATATAAATATAAGGTTGATCCTTTAGAGACGTTTCAACTGATAAAACCTTTATATCTTCTACCTTATCTGGGAACTGAGGAGGATTCAGTTTGTTGTTTTTTTGCAAAGATACATTATTTGTACGTAAATAAAACCACTAACACGACTACAGTAGCGATCCCGTTGTTATTGGCACCACCGTGGAACACAAATCCTCTGTGTTAAAGGCTTTTCCTCACTCTGTGTGCGTCCTGTCTGCTGTTACAACGAGCGGTGTTACTTTGAACTGAGTAGGAAATGAACATCAATCACAGGACTACACATCAAACACCACAGCTGCTGCTAGTTACACCACAGCTGCTGCTCGTTACACCTCAGCTGCTGCTCGTTACACCGCAGCTGCTGCTCGTTACACCGCAGCTGCTGCTCGTTACACCGCAGCTGCTGCTCGTTACACCGCAGCTGCTGCTAGTTACACCGCAGCTGCTGCTCGTTACACCGCAGCTGCTGCTCGTTACACCGCAGCTGCTGCTCGTTACACCGCAGCTGCTGCTCGTTACACCGCAGCTGCTGCTCGTTACACCGCAGCTGCTGCTCGTTACACCACAGCTGCTGCTCGTTACACCACAGCTGCTGCTCGTTACACCACAGCTGCTGCTCGTTACACCACAGCTGCTGCTCGTTACACCACAGCTGCTGCTAGTTACACCACAGCTGCTGCTAGTTACACCACAGCTGCTGCTAGTTACACCACAGCTGCTGCTCGTTACACCACAGCTGCTGCTCGTTACACCACAGCTGCTGCTAGTTACACCACAGCTGCTGCTAGTTACACCACAGCTGCTGCTCGTTACACCACAGTTTGTTCTCGTTACACCACAGCTGCTGCTCGTTACACCACAGCTGCTGCTCGTTACACCACAGCTGCTGCTCGTTACACCACAGCTGCTGCTCGTTACACCACAGCTGCTACTAGTTACACCACAGCTGCTGCTCGTTACACCACAGAAATTATAGAACAACAGTTGTCAGCAATTGCTTAGACTCAATATAGATATTTTGGGGAAAAAGGAACCCCATTCTTTCAATTCTTCACTGCTGAAGATGACACTCATAAATCCAGTCAAGATGGAAAACCTACGCAAGACAGTGACTGACTGTCACTAATAAAGAGTTAGATCAAAGGAGCTGTGTGATGCCTCCAGCCGTTAGTGGAGACACTGAGTTGGACAAAACATTAAGAACACCTTCCTGATATTGAGTTACAGCCTCAATTCATCTGGGATCATGGACTCTACAAGGTGTCGAAAGCGTTCCACAGGGATGCTGGCCCTTGTTGACTCCAATGCTTCCCACAGTTGTGTCAAGTTGGCTGGATGTCCTTTGGGTGGTGGACCATTAATGATACACACGGGAAACAGTTGAGCGTGAAAAACCCAGCAGCGTTGCAGTTCTTGACACACTGAAACTGGTGAGTCTGGTACCTACTACCATACCCCGTTTAAAGGCACTTAAGTCTTTAGTCTTGCCAATTCACCCTCTGAATGGCACACATACACAATCCAAGCTTCAATGCCATACAACTCTCCTTCCGTGGCCTCCAACTGCTCTTAAATACAAGTAAAAGTAAATGCATGCTCTTCAACCGATCGCTGCCTGCACCTGCCCGCCCATCCAGCATCACTACTCTGGACGGTTCTGACTTAGAATATGTGGACAACTACAAATACCTAGGTGTCTGGTTAGACTGTAAGCTCTCCTTCCAGACTCACATCAAACATTTCCAATCCAAAGTTAAATCTAGAATTGGCTTCCTATTTCGCAACAAAGCATCCTTCACTCATGCTGCCAAACATACCCTCGTAAAACTGACCATCCTACCAATCCTCGACTTCGGCGATGTCATTTACAAAATAGCCTCCAATACCCTACTCAATAAATTGGATGCAGTCTATCACAGTGCCATCCGTTTTGTCACCAAAGTCCCATATACTACCCACCACTGCGACCTGTATGCTCTCGTTGGCTGGCCCTCGCTTCATACTCGTCGCCAAACCCACTGGCTCCAGGTCATCTACAAGACCCTGCTAGGTAAAGTCCCCCCTTATCTCAGCTCGCTGGTCACCATCGCAGCACCCACCTGTAGCACGCTTTCCAGCAGGTATATCTCACTGGTCACCCCCAAAGCCAATTCCTCCTTTGGCCGTCTCTCCTTCCAGTTCTCTGCTGCCAATGACTGGAACGAACTACAAAAATCTCTGAAACTGGAAACACTTATCTCCCTCACTAGCTTTAAGCACCAGCTGTCAGAGCAGCTCACAGATCACTGCACCTGTACATAGCCCATCTATAATTTAGCTCAAACAACTACCTCTTCCCCTACTGTATTTATTTATTTTGCTCCTTTCCACCCCATTATTTCTACTTTGCACTTTCTTCCATTACAAATCAACCATTCCAGTGTTTTACTTGCTATATTGTATTTACTTCGCCACCATGGCCTATTTATTGCCTTTTACCTCCCTTATCTCACCTCATTTGCTCACATAGTATATAGACTTATTTTTCTACTGTATTATTGACTGTATGTTTGTTTTACTCCATGTGTAACTATGTGTTGTTGTATGTGTCAAACTGCTTTCCTTTATCTTGGCCAGGTCACAATTGTAAATGAGAACTTGTTCTCAACTTGCCTACCTGGTTAAATAAAGATGAAATAAATAAAATAAAAATGTCTCAAGGCTTAAAAATCCTTCTTTAACCTGTCTCCTCCCCTTCATCTACACTGATTGAAGTGGATTTAACAACTGACATCAATAAGGGATCATAGCTTTCACCTGGATTCACCTGGTCATTCTATCTCATTGAAAGAGCAGGTGTTCTTAATGTTTTGTCCCCTCAGGGCATGTCCTCTACATTAGTGGTTTGCTACCTTACCCCCTGTGGATAGGATAAGTTCTGCCTGTGGATAGGATAAGTACCCCGTGTGGATAGGATAAGTACCCCCTGTGGATAGGATAAGTACCCCCTGTGGATAGGATAAGTTCTGCCTGTGGATAGGATAAGTTCTGCCTGTGGATAGGATAAGTACCCCCTGTGGATAGGATAAGTTCTGCCTGTGGATAGTATAAGTACCCCCTGTGGATAGGATAAGTTCTGCCTGTGGATAGGATAAGTTCTGCCTGTGGATAGGATAGGTTCTGCCTGTGGATAGGATAAGTACCCCCTGTGGATAGGATAAGTTCTGCCTGTGGATAGGATAAGTACCCCCTGTGGATAGGATAAGTACCCCCTGTGGATAGGATAAGTACCCCCTGTGGATAGGATAAGTACCCCCTGTGGATAGGATAAGTACCCCCTGTGGATAGGATAAGTTCTGCCTGTGGATAGGATAAGTACCCCATGTGGATAGGATAAGTACCCCGTGTGGATAGGATAAGTACCCCCTGTGGATAGGATAAGTACCCCCTGTGGATAGGATAAGTTCTGCCTGTGGATAGGATAAGTTCTGCCTGTGGATAGGATAAGTTCTGCCTGTGGATAGGATAAATACCCCCTGTGGATAGGATAAGTACCCCCTGTGGATAGGATAAGTTCTGCCTGTGGATAGGATAAGTTCTGCCTGTGGATAGGATAAGTACCCCCTGTGGATAGGATAAGTTTTGCCTGTGGATAGTATAAGTACCCCGTGTGGATAGGATAAGTACCCCGTGTGGATAGGATAAGTACCCCCTGTGGATAGGATAAGTTCTGTCTGTGGATAGGATAAGTTCTGCCTGTGGATAGGATAAGTTCTGCCTGTGGATAGGATAAGCACCCCCTGTGGATAGGATAAGTACCCCCTGTGGATAGGATAAGTTCTGCCTGTGGATAGGATAAGTTCTGCCTTTGGATAGGATAAGTACCCCCTGTGGATAGGATAAGTTCTGCCTGTGGATAGGATAAGTACCCCCTGTGGATAGGATACGTTCTGCCTGTGGATAGGATAAGTTCTGCCTATGGATAGGATAAGTACCCCCTGTGGATAGGATAAGTACCCCTGTGGATAGGATAAGTTCTGCCTGTGGATAGGATAAGTTCTGCCTGTGGATAGGATAAGTTCTGCCTGTGGATAGGATAAGTACCCCCTGTGGATAGGATAAGTACCCCCTGTGGATAGGATAAGTCTGCCTGTGGATAGGATAAGTTCTGCCTGTGGATAGGATAAGTACCCCCCATGGATTGGATAAGTTCTGCCTGTGGATAGGATAAGTACCCCCTGTGGATAGGATAAGTTCTGCCTGTGGATACGCTATGTTCCCCCTGCGGATAGGATAAGTACCCCTGTGAATAGGATAAGTACCCCATGTGGATAGGATAAGTACCCTCTGTGGATAGGATAAGTTCCCATGTGGATAGGATAAGTACCCTCTGTGGATAGGATAAGTACCCCCTGTGGATAGGATAAGTACCCCCTGTGGATATGATAAGTACCCCCTGTGGATAGGATAAGTACCCTCTGTGGATAGGATAAGTACCCCCTGTGGATATGATAAGTACCCCCTGTGGATAGGATAAGTACCCTCTGTGGATAGGATAAGAACCCCAGGTTGAGAACCACTGCTCTATACAATGAGTCTGTTAGTTTCTTGATCTAGGTACATTAATCCTGTAGGCTGATTGTAACCCAGCCAGTAGTTGACACTACCACAGCGTTACCTGAAAGGAGCTGTATGAAACCTCCTGCGGCCTGTATAACACAGCGTTACATGAAAGGAGCTGTGTGAAACCTCCTGCGGCCTTTATAACACAGTGTTACATGAAAGGAGCTGTGTGAAACCTCCTGCGGCCTTTATAACACAGCGTTACATGAAAGGAGCTGTGTGAAACCTCCTGCAGCCTTTATAACACAGCGTTACATGAAAGGAGCTGTGCGATTCCTCCTGCAGCCACTAGTGTAAGTGCTGGATACACAGGGTTTGTTTTTAAGGAGTAGTACTAAGATGCCGTAAGCTGACCTTTAGAAGGGTTAGGAACAAGGACACATGAACACCACTGATGATCTACCTCTCACTACTACATTGATAACTGTTATGTCTCTGAGTTGGGCTGGACACTTTGCACTTTAGACAGGGTGACAGGGATCTTACTCTCCCCCGGAGTAGGGCCTCTGGTGATTGGATGGACCGTATTCTGGATATCAACCAGCCTCTCCTTAAACTTCTGCTGCAGGTACAGCTCCTCCTTGGAGTAGGTCTTAGAGAAGGCCGAGAGGAGGAGACCTACGGCCATCAGGCCGCCACCCACGCAGAACAGCACGGCGCCCGTCAGCTTGCACACGTCCAGCGCTCGGTTGAAGCGCACAGCATGGCTGTCCACGAAGAGGAGCTCGTCCTCCCCGAACGCTTCGATCTTAGTCGGGGTGGCGTAGCCCACCAGTAGGACAATGAGGCCTGTCACCAGGATCAGGGTTCCTAACGCTAGACAGACCTGGGGGAGGGAGAGACAGGATCAGGGTTCCTAACGCTAGACAGACCTGGGGGAGGGAGAGACAGGATCAGGGTTCCTAACGCTAGACAGACCTGGGGAAGGGAGAGACAGGATCAGGGTTCCTAACGCTAGACAGACCTGGGGGAGGGAGAGACAGGATCAGGGTTCCTAACGCTAGACAGACCTGGGGGAGGGAGAGACAGGATCAGGGTTCCTAACGCTAGACAGACCTGGGGGAGGGAGAGACAGGATCAGGGTTCCTAACGCTAGACAGACCTGGGGAAGGGAGAGACAGGATCAGGGTTCCTAACGCTAGACAGACCTGGGGGAGGGAGAGACAGGATCAGGGTTCCTAACGCTAGACAGACCTGGGGAAGGGAGAGACAGGATCAGGGTTCCTAACGCTAGACAGACCTGGGGGAGGGAGAGACAGGATCAGGGTTCCTAACGCTAGACAGACCTGGGGAAGGGAGAGACAGGATCAGGGTTCCTAACGCTAGACAGACCTGGGGGAGGGAGAGACAGGATCAGGGTTCCAAACGCTGAACAAGCAGATGTTTACAGTAACCTGGCTCAATACACTACCCAGACCATGTCAGGATGTTTACAGCACCTTGGCTCAATACACTACCCAGACCATGTCAGGATGTTTACAGTAACCTGGCTCAATACACTACCCAGACCATGTCAGGATGTTTACAGCACCTTGGCTCAATACACTACCCAGACCATGTCAGGATGTTTACAGTAACCTGGCTCAATACACTACCCAGACCATGTCAGGATGTTTACAGTAACCTGGCTCAATACATTACCCAGACCATGTCAGGATGTTTACAGTAACCTGGCTCAATACACTACCCAGACCATGTCAGGATGTTTACAGTAACCTGGCTCAATACACTACCCAGACCATGTCAGGATGTTTACAGTAACCTGGCTCAATACATTACCCAGACCATGTCAGGATGTTTACAGTAACCTGGCTCAATACACTACCCAGACCATGTCAGGATGTTTACAGTAACCTGGCTCAATACACTACCCAGACCATGTCAGGATGTTTACAGTAACCTGGCTCAATACACTACCCAGACCATGTCAGGATGTTTACAGTAACCTGGCTCAATACACTACCCAGACAATGTCAGGATGTTTACAGTAACCTGGCTCAATACACTACCCAGACCATGTCAGGATGTTTACAGTAACCTGGCTCAATACACTACCCAGACCATGTCAGGATGTTTACAGTAACCTGGCTCAATACACTACCCAGACCATGTCAGGATGTTTACAGTAACCTGGCTCAATACATTACCCAGACCATGTCAGGATGTTTACAGTAACCTGGCTCAATACACTACCCAGACCATGTCAGGATGTTTACAGTAACCTTGGCCCAATACACTACCCAGACCATGTCAGGATGTTTACAGTAACCTGGCTCAATACACTACCCAGACCATGTCAGGATGTTTACAGTAACCTGGGTCAATACATTACCCAGACCATGTCAGGATGTTTACAGTAACCTGGCTCAATACACTACCCAGACCATGTCAGGATGTTTACAGTAACCTGGCTCCATACACTACCCAGACCATGTCAGGATGTTTACAGTAACCTGGCTCAATACACTACCCAGACCATGTCAGGATGTTTACAGTAACCTGGGTCAATACATTACCCAGACCATGTCAGGATGTTTACAGTAACCTGGCTCAATACACTACCCAGACCATGTCAGGATGTTTACAGTAACCTGGCTCAATACACTACCCAGACCATGTCAGGATGTTTACAGTAACCTGGCCCAATACACTACCCAGACCATGTCAGGATGTTTACAGTAACCTGGCTCAATACACTACCCAGACCATGTCAGGATGTTTACAGTAACCTGGCTCAATACACTACCCAGACCATGTCAGTATGTTTACAGTAACCTGGCTCAATACACTACCCAGACCATGTCAGGATGTTTACAGTAACCTGGCTCAATACACTACCCAGACCATGTCAGGATGTTTACAGTAACCTGGCTCAATACACTACCCAGACCATGTCAGGATGTTTACAGTAACCTGGCTCAATACACTACCCAGACCATGTCAGGATGTTTACAGCACCTTGGCCCAATACCCTCCCAATATCTCTTCTCTCATGTATCATACCTTCCAGAAGACAGAGCTCCACCGACTAGGCGATCTCTGAATCTGAAAATCTTCATCGCGTTCCCAGATGGAGGCTGTACACTCCTCGTAGAACTGGTGGAGGTATGATCTGACGCCATATCGCTGGTCGTGCTGCGTCTGTTCAGCATAGTCTGACCCACAGATCTCAGCACAGGCTGAAGCCATCCTGACCCTTTCACCTCAGCTCTGTCTAGAGAGATAGAGAGAGACAGCACCACACTAACCTCACACACACCAGGTGCCACTGCCTGCACACACACACACACACACACACACACACACACACACACACACACACACACACACACACACATAGATACACACACACACACACACACACACACACACACACACACACACACACACACACACACACACACACACACACACACACACACACACACATAAACAGTTTTATTATGGGAGAGAGATACAATGCTGAATGAGCCACAGTGTTGCTCCCATTTTGAATCACCCATCTGTCCCTGTTCAGGATATTAGGTTCTGTTGCTACTTGCTACCTGCTACCTGTTCAGGATATTAGGTTGTGTTTCTACCTGCTACCTGTTCAGGATATTAGGTTGTGTTTCTACCTGCTACCTGCTACTTGTTACCTGTTCAGGATATTAGGTTGTGTTTCTACCTGCTACCTGCTACGTGTTACCTGTTCAGGATATTAGGTTGTGTTTCTGCCTGTTACCTGATCAGGATATTAGGTTCTGTTGCTACCTGTTACCTGTTCAGGATATTAGGTTGTGTTCCTGCCTGCTACCTGTTCAGGATATTAGGTTGTGTTTCTACCTGTTACCTGTTCAGGATATTAGGTTGTGTTTATGCCTGCTACCTGTTCAGGATATTAGGTTGTGTTTCTGCCTGTTACCTGTTCAGGATATTAGGTTCTGTTTCTACCTGTTACCTGTTCAGGATATTAGGTTGTGTTCCTGCCTGCTACCTGTTCAGGATATTAGGTTGTGTTTCTGCCTGTTACCTGTTCAGGATATTAGGTTGTGTTGTTACCTGTTACCTGTTCAGGATATTTGGTTGTGTTTATGCCTGCTACCTGTTACCTGTTCAGGATATTAGGTTGTGTTTCTACCTGCTACCTGCTACCTGTTCAGGATATTAGGTTGTGTTGCTACCTGTTACCTGTTCAGGATATTAGGTTGTGTTTCTACCTGCTACCTGTTCAGGATATTAGGTTGTGTTTCTACCTGCTACCTGTTACCTGTTCAGGATATTAGGTTGTGTTGCTACCTGTTACCTGTTCAGGATATTAGACTGTGTTGCTACCTGCTACCTGTTCAGGATATTAGGTTGTGTTTCTACCTGCTACCTGTTACCTGTTCAGGATATTAGGTTGTGTTGCTACCTGTTACCTGTTCAGGATATTAGGTTGTGTTTCTACCTGCTACCTTCTACCTGTTACCTGTTCAGGATATTAGGTTGTGTTTCTACCTGCTACCTGTTCAGGATATTAGGTTGTGTTTCTACCTGTTACCTGTTCAGGATATTAGGTTGTGTTTCTACCTGCTACCTGTTCAGGATATTAGGTTGTGTTTATGCCTGCTACCTGATCAGGATATTAGGTTGTGTTGTTACCTGTTACCTGTTCAGGATATTAGGTTGTGTTTATGCCTGCTACCTGTTACCTGTTCAGGATATTAGGTTGTGTTTCTACCTTCTACCTGCTACCTGTTCAGGATATTAGGTTGTGTTTCTACCTGCACCTGTTCAGGATATTAGGTTGTGTTTCTACCTGCTACCTGTTACCTGTTCAGGATATTAGGTTGTGTTGCTACCTGTTACCTGTTCAGGATATTAGACTGTGTTGCTACCTGCTACCTGTTCAGGATATTAGGTTGTGTTTCTACCTTCTACCTGTTACCTGTTCGGGATATTAGGTTGTGTTGCTACCTGTTACCTGTTCAGGATATTAGGTTGTGTTTCTACCTGCTACCTGCTACCTGTTACCTGTTCAGGATATTAGGTTGTGTTTCTACCTGCTACCTGTTCAGGATATTAGGTTGTGTTTCTACCTGTTACCTGTTCAGGATATTAGGTTGTGTTTCTACCTGCTACCTGTTCAGGATATTAGGTTGTGTTTATGCCTGCTACCTGTTCAGTATATTAGGTTGTGTTGCTACCTGTTACCTGTTCAGGATATTAGGTTGTGTTGCTACCTGTTACCTGTTCAGGATATTAGGTTGTGTTTTTACCTGCTACCTGCTACCTGTTACCTGTTCAGTATATTAGGTTGTGTTGCTACCTGTTACCTGTTCAGGATATTAGGTTGTGTTTCTGCCTGCTACCTGTTACCTGTTCAGGATATTAGGTTGTGTTTCTGCCTGCTACCTTCTACATGCTACCTGTTACCTGTTCAGGATATTAGGTTATGTTTCTGCCTGCTACCTTCTACCTTCTACCTGTTCAGGATATTAGGTTGTGTTTCTGCCTGCTACCTTCTACCTGTTCAGGATATTAGGTTGTGTTTCTGCCTGCTACCTGTTCAGGATATTAGGTTGTGTTTCTGTCTGCTACCTTCTACCTGTTACCTGTTCAGGATATTAGGTTGTGTTTCTGCCTGCTACCTGCTGCCTGTTCAGGATATTAGGTTGTGTTTCTGCCTGCTACCTGTTCAGGATATTAGGTTGTGTTTCTGCCTTCTACCTTATACATTCTACCTGTTCAGGATATTAGGTTGTGTTTCTGCCTGCTACCTGCTACCTGTTCAGGATATTAGGTTGTGTTTCTGCCTGTTACCTGTTCAGGATATTAGGTTGTGTTTCTGCCTTCCACCTTATACATTCTACCTGTTCAGGATATTAGGTTGTGTTTCTGCCTGCTACCTGTTACCTGTTCAGGATATTAGGTTCTGTTTCTGCCTGCTACCTTCTACATGCTACGTGTTCAGGATATTAGGTTGTGTTTCTGCCTGCTACCTGTTCAGGATATTAGGTTGTGTTGCTACCTGTTACCTGTTCAGGATATTAGGTTGTGTTTCTGCCTGTTACCGGTTACCTGTTCAGGATATTAGGTTGTGTTTCTGCCTGCTACCTGTTACCTGTTACCTGTTCAGGATATTAGGTTGTGTTGCTGCCTGCTACCTTCTACCTGTTCAGGATATTAGGTTGTGTTTCTACCTGTTACCTGTTCAGGATATTAGGTTGTGTTGCTACCTGTTACCTGTTCAGGATATTAGGTTGTGTTTCTGCCTGTTACCGGTTACCTGTTCAGGATATTAGGTTGTGTTGCTGCCTGCTACCTGTTCAGGATATTAGGTTGTGTTTCTACCTGTTACCTGTTTAATCACATTGTGGTTACATGGGACATAAGGGCTGGTTTCTATCACATTGTGGTTACATGGGACATAAGGGCTGGTTTCTATCACATATTCTACCCATTTTACCTGCTACCTATTACCTGCTACCTGTTGCCTATTACCTTCTACCTGCTGCCTATTACCTGCTACCTGCTGACAATTACCTGCTGCCTATTACCTTCTACCTGCTGACAATTACCTGCTGCCTGCTACCTGCTGCCTATTACCTGCTGCCTGCTGACAATTACCTGCTGCCTGCTACCTGCTGCCTATTACCTGCTGCCTATTACCTGCTGCCTATTACCTGCTGTCTTCTACCTGCTGACTGCTACCTGCTGCCTGCCTTCTACCTGCTACCTGCTGCCTTCTACCTGCTGCCTGCTGCCTGTTGCCTGCTACCTGCTGCCTGATGCGTTCTACCTGCTACCTGCTGCCTGCTGCCTTCTACCTGCTGCCTTCTACCTGCTGCCTGCTACCTGCTGCCTGCTGCCTGCTACCTGCTGCCTTCTACCTGCTACCTGCTGCCTGCTGCCTGCTACCTGCTCCTTCTGCCTGCTACCTGCTGCCTGCTGCCTGCTGCCTGCTGCCTGCTACCTGCTACCTGCTGCCTGCTACCTGCTCCTTCTGCCTGCTACCTGCTGCCTGCTGCCTGCTGCCTGCTGCCTGCTACCTGCTGCCTGCTGCCTGCTGCCTCCTACCTGCTGCCTGCTACCTGCTGCCTTCTACCTGCTGCCTGCTACCTGATGTTGCTACCTGCTACCTGATGCCTGCTTCCTGCTGGTTTGATGTAGACTCTATCTGAATTAATAACAGTTCTGTTGTCTAAATGTAGTCAGTGTGGAATGATGTAGTTGTATTTTTTTGTATTTTGTATATGATGTGTATGCAGGGCTTTTCTGTGAAAGAGACCTTGGTCTTTAAAATAAAGGTCAAATAAAATCGAATGTGCTTATGGCAAAATAATGACTAAATATTCAGCATTTAGTATTATGAAAAATGCTAATAATGAGATATGCAATATGTATAGTTTGTGTACTCCTTGACAATCTCTATCATACATAATAAATATGTCTCTGAAGAGCCCACAGCGTCATCTGTTCCAATCCAATGCTTTGATGGGTAATATTCCATGTAAACACAAACCTAGTTGTCAAGTAAACAAACACAACAGATACGACAACGTAGCCGATATAATAACCTCTGTCATACCGATTATAAGGTCACGAGGATGCCAGTGGTCAATACAGCTGATCTTGTTTTGATCATGTTCTCTCACCGATTGGAACCAAACCCATTCTACAATCTCAAATAATTAACATTTAAACCAAAACACGAAGGAAACAAGTGCTATTTGCCGGCGGTGAACATGTAAACCGGAAAAATGCGACCTTCTTTTATAACTCAATGACTGCGACTACAGAGCTAGAGAGAGCGAGAGAGAGAGAGAGAGAGAGAGAGAGAGAGAGAGAGAGAGAGAGAGAGAGAGAGAGAGAGAGCTATCGCTGTCCATGGTGCTGAATGTGAATCCGCTCTACCCAAGGAGGCAGGGACGTAAGACATGACGCCATACTGCTCTGACACACACGTCCTTCCTTCGTCTTGCTTTCACAGTCCCCTTGAGACATCTTTTATCTAAGATAATAGCATCAAACCATGTCATCGATTAGGCTACAAGCTGTTATCGTCAAAGTAAACGGATTTGCTTTGGATTTCCACGCCACACCAGGCGCATGCTATAGGCTAAATAAAGTTGAGATTGGGAAGTCAACTGTCTATTTACAAAACTACAAACACTATTGATCTGAGTCTGACAACACGTCTTCTGTCTAGTTCTTTCAAAAATAAATACAAAACTCGACAGTTAATCCCACCCTAAACGTTGACAGCAGATCAAGACATTTTCTCATTTTAAATGTCACTTCCAGATGTTGAAATGCCATACAACGAATCATATTTCCACCACTATTATGTAATCCACATCAGATAGCTTATTACAGTCGTTTCCACTATAAACCCGTTAAAAAACCGTTAAAGCAATATCCGAACGCATAGAAGGCTGAAATGTACCTGTCATAACCGGCTTGGAGAGGGATCACTCGCGGCTGTTCCTTCACTCAGGTCCCATCACTCTAGATTCTTCGCTCCGACAGTCTCCCAATCGACGATTCAGACTCACGCTGGCTTCTGCGCAGGCGTCAGATCCATGTCTCGTCGACATGCTCAATAGAGGAAGTAGAATGGCGTCATTTTGTAGGCACTAACTCCGCCATGGTTCGTTGGACAAAGTCTATGGGAAATACGTTTTTTTTTTGTTGATAAACGCTGAAACCAAGGTATGTGGTAAACACAGGCTTAGGAGATCTAATATGTTTTGTTCTATGAGATAGTTTGCGTCAGTTTTCATCACTTTTTGTGAATTTTGAACCATTTATGTAATACAAAAAACAACAACATATAAAGCACATACAGGCTTCATAATTCATAAAGGTCATGTTAGGTGACTGATATTACCTTTCATTTATAAGATGTCCTAAGCCTGTCTTAACCTCAGACCTAATTTTCGCCCAAAACCCTATTGTTTCCCCATTCATTTCCGGGTTTTAGGACTACAACCTGGTGAGCCCTGTGGCAGATAGAGGTGTGGCGGTGTGATGATTGGTTGCGACTGGAGGTAGTCTGGGTACATAATTCTGATGTTTTGAGCAGTTGTCACGAAGTGCTTATACAGAAACCCAGCCTAAACCCCCAAAGAGCAAGTAATGCAGAGGCAGAAGGACATGCAACGTGTGTATGATATCAGTGATTAAATTTAAGATAAAACAAAAAGTTGGTACATATGAACAGCAAAACATGGATCTCAGTCCATATCTTATACGTGGAAGATGATGGAGAAAATCAAAACATGATATTCAAATATTGTATGTGACTGGATCTGAATCTGGGTATCCGGTGGAACCTGACTGTGATAACCTGAATACCTAAAGCCTTATCCTGACTGGGATAACCTGAACACCTAAAGTCTTATCCTGACTGGCATAACCTGAAGACCTAAAGCCTTATCCTGACTGTGATAACCTGAACACCTAAAGTCTTATCCTGACTGGGATAACCTGAACACCTAAAGTCTTATCCTGACTGGGATAACCTGAAGACCTAAAGTCTTATCCTGACTGGGATAACCTGAACACCTAAAGTCTTATCCTGACTGGGATAACCTGAACACCTAAAGCCTTATCCTGACTGGGATAACCTGAACACCTAAAGCCTTATCCTGACTGTGATAACCTGAACACCTAAAGTCTTATCCTGACTGGGATAACCTGAACACCTAAAGTCTTATCCTGACTGGGATAACCTGAACACCTAAAGTCTTATCCTGACTGGGATAACCTGAACACCTAAAGCCTTATCCTGACTGGGATAACCTGAACACCTAAAGCCTTATCCTGACTGTGATAACCTGAACACCTAAAGTCTTATCCTGACTGGGATAACCTGAACACCTAAAGTCTTATCCTGACTGGGATAACCTGAACACCTAAAGTCTTATCCTGACTGGGATAACCTGAACACCTAAAGCCTTATCCTGACTGGGATAACCTGAACACCTAAAGCCTTATCCTGACTGTGATAACCTGAACACCTAAAGTCTTATCCTGACTGGGATAACCTGAACACCTAAAGTCTTATCCTGACTGGGATAACCTGAACACCTAAAGCCTTGGTATTGGCTAGCATTGCTAACACAAATCTTCAGGTCTCAGACAACGTTATGGTTCACTGAACGACGTCCATTACAAATGCACTGCGCTCTGAAATGATTGACAGCCTTGATACAGATCAGCAATAATGACTGAGCTATATTGTATGCTCCAATAATGTGGTGAATTATATTATACTAATACAATTGCTCGGAGAAATTGATTTTGTTTATAAAGTAATATATTTTTTACCCAAAAGGTAGAGCTCAAAATGATTGTTCCCGCTAAAGATGCTTATAAATAAAGTGGCCAAAAGTTTAGTATTTGGTCCCATACTACTGACATGCAATGACTACATCAAGCTGGTGACTTTCCAAACTGGATGGATGTATTTACAGTTCGTTTTGGTTGTGTTTCAGATTGTTTTGAGCCTAATAGAAATGAATGATACAAAATAAGTCCACCTACATTAAATATACCTGTATGGATCTATGGTAATGTCCACCTACATTAAATATACCTGTATGGATCTATGGTAATGACCACCTACATTAAATATACCTGTATGGATCTATGGTAATGTCCACCTACATTAAATATACCTGTATGGATCTATGGTAATGACCACCTACATTAAAAATACCTGTATGGATCTATGGTAATGACCACCTACATTAAATATACCTGTATGGCTCTATGGTAATGACCACCTACATTAAATATACCTGTATGGCTCTATGGTAATGAACACCTACATTAAATATACCTGTATGGATCTATGGTAATGACCACCTACATTAAATATACCTGTATGGCTCTATGGTAATGACCACCTACATTAAATATACCTGTATGGCTCTATGGTAATGACCACCTACATTAAATATACCTGTATGGCTCTATGGTAATGACCACCTACATTAAATATACCTGTATGGCTCTACAGTAATGACCACCTACATTAAATATACCTGTATGGCTCTATGGTAATGTCCACCTACATTAAATATACCTGTATGGCTCTACAGTAATGACCACCTACATTAAATATACCTGTATGGCTCTATGGTAATGACCACCTACATTAAATATACCTGTATGGCTCTACAGTAATGACCACCTACATTAAATATACCTGTATGGCTCTATGGTAGTGACCACCTACATTAAATATACCTGTATGGCTCTATGGTAATGACCACCTACATTAAATATACCTGTATGGCTCTATGGTAGTGACCACCTACATTAAATATACCTGTATGGCTCTATGGTAATGACCACCTACCTTAAATATACCTGTATGGCTCTATGGTAATGGCCACCTACATTAAATATACCTGTATGGCTCTACAGTAATGACCACCTACATTAAATATACCTGTATGGCTCTATGGTAATGACCACCTACATTAAATATACCTGTATGGCTCTATGGTATTGACCACCTACATTAAATATACCTGTATGGCTCTACGGTAATGACCACCTACATTAAATATACCTGTATAGCTCTATGGTAATGACCACCTACATTAAATATATCTGTATGGCTCTATGGTAATGACCACCTACATTAAATATACCTGTATGGCTCTATGGTAATGACCATCTACATTAAATATACCTGTATGGCTCTATGGTAATGTCCACCTACATTAAATACACCTGTATGGCTCTACAGTAATGACCACCTACATTAAATATACCTGTATGGCTCTATGGTAATGACCATCTACATTAAATATACCTGTATGGCTCTATGGTAATGACCACCTAAATATACCTGTATGGATCTATGGTAATCACCACCTACATTAAATATACCTGTATAGCTCTACGGTAATGACCACCTACATTAAATATACCTGTATGGCTCTATGGTAATGACCACCTACATTAAATATACCTGTATGGCTTTACAGTAATGACCACCTACATTAAATATACCTGTATGGCTCTATGGTAATGACCACCTACATTAAATATACCTGTATGGATCTATGGTAATGACCACCTACATTAAATATACCTGTATGGCTCTACGGTAATGACCACCTACATTAAATATACCTGTATGGCTCTACAGTAATGACCACCTACATTAAATATACCTGTATGGCTCTACAGTAATGACCACCTACATTAAATATACCTGTATGGATCTATGGTAATGACCACCTACATTAAATATACCTGTATGGCTCTACAGTAATGACCACCTACATTAAATATACCTGTATGGCTCTATGGTAATGACCACCTACATTAAATATACCTGTATAGCTCTATGGTAATGATCACCTACATTAAATATACCTGTATGGATCTATGGTAATGACCACCTACATTAAATATACCTGTATGGCTCTATGGTAATGACCACCTACATTAAATATACCTGTATGGCTCTATGGTAATGACCACCTACATTAAATATACCTGTATGGCTCTATGGTAATGACCACCTACATTAAATATACCTGTATGGCTCTATGGTAATGACCACCTACATTAAATATACCTGTATGGCTTTACAGTAATGACCACCTACATTAAATATACCTGTATGGCTCTATGGTAATGACCACCTACATTAAATATACCTGTATGGCTCTACGGTAATGACCACCTACATTAAATATACCTGTATGGCTCTATGGTAATGACCACCTACATTAAATATACCTGTATGGCTCTACAGTAATGACCACCTACATTAAATATACCTGTATGGCTCTATGGTAATGACCACCTACATTAAATATACCTGTATGGCTCTACGGTAATGACCACCCACATTAAATATACCTGTATGGCTCTACAGTAATGACCACCTACATTAAATATACCTGTATGGCTCTATGGTAATGACCACCTACATTAAATATACCTGTATGGCTCTATGGTAATGACCACCTACATTAAATATACCTGTATGGCTCTACAGTAATGACCACCTACATTAAATATACCTGTATGGCTCTATGGTAATGACCACCTACATTAAATATACCTGTATGGCTCTACAGTAATGACCACCTACATTAAATATACCTGTATGGCTCTATGGTAATGACCACCTACATTAAATATACCTGTATGGCTCTATGGTAATGACCACCTACATTAAATATACCTGTATGGCTCTACAGTAATGACCACCTACATTAAATATACCTGTATGGCTCTATGGTAATGACCACCTACATTAAATATACCTGTATGGCTCTATGGTAATGACCACCTACATTAAATATACCTGTATGGCTCTACAGTAATGACCACCTACATTAAATATACCTGTATGGCTCTACAGTAATGACCACCTACATTAAATATACCTGTATGGCTCTATGGTAATGACCACCTACATTAAATATACCTGTATGGCTCTACAGTAATGACCACCTACATTAAATATACCTGTATGGCTCTATGGTAATGACCACCTACATTAAATATACCTGTATGGCTCTATGGTAATGACCACCTACATTAAATATACCTGTATGGCTCTACGGTAATGACCACCTACATTAAATATACCTGTATGGCTCTATGGTAATGACCACCTACATTAAATATACCTGTATGGCTCTATGGTAATGACCACCTACATTAAATATACCTGTATGGCTCTACGGTAATGACCACCTACATTAAATATACCTGTATGGCTCTATGGTAATGACCACCTACATTAAATATACCTGTATAGCTCTATGGTAATGACCACCTACATTAAATATACCTGTATGGCTCTATGGTAATGACCACCTACATTAAATATACCTGTATGGCTCTATGGTAATGACCACCTACATTAAATATACCTGTATGGCTCTACGGTAATGACCACCTACATTAAATATACCTGTATGGCTCTATGGTAATGACCACCTACATTAAATATACCTGTATGGCTCTATGGTAATGACCACCTACATTAAATATACCTGTATGGCTCTATGGTAATGACCACCTACATTAAATATACCTGTATGGCTCTATGGTAATGTCCACCTACATTAAATACACCTGTATGGCTCTACAGTAATGACCACCTACATTAAATATACCTGTATGGCTCTATGGTAATGACCACCTACATTAAATATACCTGTATGGCTCTATGGTAATGACCACCTACATTAAATATACCTGTATGGCTCTACGGTAATGACCACCTACATTAAATATACCTGTATGGCTCTATGGTAATGACCACCTACATTAAATATACCTGTATGGCTCTACAGTAATGACCACCTACATTAAATATACCTGTATGGCTCTAGAGTAATGACCACCTACATTAAATATACCTGTATGGCTCTACGGTAATGACCACCTACATTAAATATACCTGTATGGCTCTACAGTAATGACCACCTACATTAAATATACCTGTATGGCTCTATGGTAATGACCACCTACATTAAATATACCTGTATGGCTCTACGGTAATGACCACCTACATTAAATATACCTGTATGGCTCTACAGTAATGACCACCTACATTAAATATACCTGTATGGATCTATGGTAATGACCACCTACATTAAATATACCTGTATGGCTCTACGGTAATGACCACCTACATTAAATATACCTGTATGGCTCTACAGTAATGACCACCTACATTAAATATACCTGTATGGATCTATGGTAATGACCACCTACATTAAATATACCTGTATGGCTCTACAGTAATGACCACCTACATTAAATATACCTGTATGGCTCTATGGTAATGACCACCTACATTAAATATACCTGTATGGCTCTATGGTAATGATCACCTACATTAAATATACCTGTATGGATCTATGGTAATGACCACCTACATTAAATATACCTGTATGGCTCTATGGTAATGACCACCTACATTAAATATACCTGTATGGCTCTATGGTAATGACCACCTACATTAAATATACCTGTATGGCTCTATGGTAATGACCACCTACATTAAATATACCTGTATGGCTCTACGGTAATGACCACCTACATTAAATATACCTGTATGGCTCTATGGTAATGACCACCTACATTAAATATACCTGTATGGCTCTATGGTAATGACCACCTACATTAAATATACCTGTATGGCTCTATGGTAATGACCACCTACATTAAATATACCTGTATGGCTCTACGGTAATGTCCACCTACATTAAATACACCTGTATGGCTCTACAGTAATGACCACCTACATTAAATATACCTGTATGGCTCTATGGTAATGACCACCTACATTAAATATACCTGTATGGCTCTATGGTAATGACCACCTACATTAAATATACCTGTATGGCTCTACAGTAATGACCACCTACATTAAATATACCTGTATGGCTCTACAGTAATGACCACCTACATTAAATATACCTGTATGGCTCTACGGTAATGACCACCTACATTAAATATACCTGTATGGCTCTATGGTAATGACCACCTACATTAAATATACCTGTATGGATCTATGGTAATGACCACCTACATTAAATATACCTGTATGGCTCTATGGTAATGACCACCTACATTAAATATACCTGTATGGCTCTACAGTAATGACCACCTACATTAAATATACCTGTATGGCTCTATGGTAATGACCACCTACATTAAATATACCTGTATAGCTCTATGGTAATGATCACCTACATTAAATATACCTGTATGGATCTATGGTAATGACCACCTACATTAAATATACCTGTATGGCTCTATGGTAATGACCACCTACATTAAATATACCTGTATGGCTCTATGGTAATGACCACCTACATTAAATATACCTGTATGGATCTATGGTAATGACCACCTACATTAAATATACCTGTATGGCTCTACGGTAATGACCACCCACATTAAATATACCTGTATGGCTCTACAGTAATGACCACCTACATTAAATATACCTGTATGGATCTATGGTAATGACCACCTACATTAAATATACCTGTATGGCTCTACGGTAATGACCACCTACATTAAATATACCTGTATGGCTCTACAGTAATGACCACCTACATTAAATATACCTGTATGGATCTATGGTAATGACCACCTACATTAAATATACCTGTATGGCTCTACAGTAATGACCACCTACATTAAATATACCTGTATGGCTCTATGGTAATGACCACCTACATTAAATATACCTGTATAGCTCTATGGTAATGATCACCTACATTAAATATACCTGTATGGATCTATGGTAATGACCACCTACATTAAATATACCTGTATGGCTCTATGGTAATGACCACCTACATTAAATATACCTGTATGGCTCTATGGTAATGACCACCTACATTAAATATACCTGTATGGCTCTATGGTAATGACCACCTACATTAAATATACCTGTATGGCTCTACAGTAATGACCACCTACATTAAATATACCTGTATGGCTCTATGGTAATGACCACCTACATTAAATATACCTGTATGGCTCTATGGTAATGACCACCTACATTAAATATACCTGTATGGCTCTATGGTAATGTCCACCTACATTAAATACACCTGTATGGCTCTACAGTAATGACCACCTACATTAAATACACCTGTATGGCTCTACAGTAATGACCACCTACATTAAATATACCTGTATGGCTCTATGGTAATGACCACCTACATTAAATATACCTGTATGGCTCTATGGTAATGACCACCTACATTAAATATACCTGTATGGCTCTACAGTAATGACCACCTACATTAAATATACCTGTATGGCTCTACAGTAATGACCACCTACATTAAATATACCTGTATGGCTCTACGGTAATGACCACCTACATTAAATATACCTGTATGGATCTATGGTAATGACCACCTACATTAAATATACCTGTATGGATCTATGGTAATGACCACCTACATTAAATATACCTGTATGGCTCTATGGTAATGACCACCTACATTAAATATACCTGTATGGCTCTACAGTAATGACCACCTACATTAAATATACCTGTATGGCTCTATGGTAATGACCACCTACATTAAATATACCTGTATAGCTCTATGGTAATGATCACCTACATTAAATATACCTGTATGGATCTATGGTAATGACCACCTACATTAAATATACCTGTATGGCTCTATGGTAATGACCACCTACATTAAATATACCTGTATGGCTCTATGGTAATGACCACCTACATTAAATATACCTGTATGGCTCTATGGTAATGACCACCTACATTAAATATACCTGTATGGCTCTACAGTATTGACCACCTACATTAAATATACCTGTATGGCTCTATGGTAATGACCACCTACATTAAATATACCTGTATAGCTCTATGGTAGTGACCACCTACATTAAATATACCTGTATGGCTCTATGGTAGTGACCACCTACATTAAATATACCTGTATGGCTCTATGGTAATGACCACCTACATTAAATATACCTGTATGGCTCTATGGTAGTGACCACCTACATTAAATATACCTGTATGGCTCTATGGTAATAATAAGTAGATGGTACAACCAGCCCTGACTGGATGTGTGTTTCCATAGGAACTAGGGATGTAATAGTGCCAATTCTCCCCAATGAGACAAGCAGGCTGATATCAACAGTTAAATGAGGCCCAGAAACAGGACAGAACAAGCTGTGAGATCCCCTTTGTAACACCTCTCTGTTTTTGGACAAGATCTCGGACATGTTTCTAGTAACGATGTAAGAATCATACAACTCCCATAAAGGGATGGGAACAGTTGGTTAACTGCCTTGCTCAGGGGAACAGTGGGTTAACTGCCTTGTTCAGGGGAACAGTGGGTTAACTGCCTTGCTCAGGGGAACAGTGGGTTAACTGCCTTGTTCAGGGGAACAGTGGGTTAACTGCCTTGCTCAGGGGAACAGTGGGTTAACTGCCTTGTTCAGGGGAACAGTGGGTTAACTGCCTTGCTCAGGGGAACAGTGGGTTAACTGCCTTGTTCAGGGGAACAGTGGGTTAACTGCCTTGTTCAGGGGAACAGTGGGTTAACTGCCTTGCTCAGGGGAACAGTGGGTTAACTGCCTTGCTCAGGGGAACAGTGGGTTAACTGCCTTGTTCAGGGGAACAGTGGGTTAACTGCCTTGCTCAGGGGAACAGTGGGTTAACTGCCTTGTTCAGGGGAACAGTGGGTTAACTGCCTTGCTCAGGGGAACAGTGGGTTAACTGCCTTGTTCAGGGGAACAGTGGGTTAACTGCCTTGTTCAGGGGAACAGTGGGTTAACTGCCTTGTTCAGGGGAACAGTGGGTTAACTGCCTTGTTCAGGGGAACAGTGGGTTAACTGCCTTGTTCAGGGGAACAGTGGGTTAACTGCCTTGTTCAGGGGAACAGTGGGTTAACTGCCTTGTTCAGGGGAACAGTGGGTTAACTGCCTTGTTCAGGGGCAGAACGACAGATTTTTACCTTGTCAGCTCAGGGATTCGATCAAACAACCTTTCGGTTACTAGCCCAACGCTCTAACCTTGTGAGGGCGGACCAGGCTCTCTTAGATGTGAAGTGACTCATCTGTGTGAGTCACACTGCATCTTGGTACATGGAACACTTCCAGCTTCTGTTATTAACATGTAACACTGAACAACTCTGCCGCCAGGAAGGAAACACATTTACGTAGCATGTGAAGCCAGCATTTAGGCGTTAGTCACTGGTTCACTTTCTCTCTTTCTACTGGAGGAAACAGATGAGGGAGAGAGAGAGGGAGTAGAACGCTGCCACAACACCCAAACAGGATTCCTTTTACAAACACCTAATCAATAAATCAATCAATTACTATAATGAATCAACCTGTCTAGCAATATGTGACCAGATTCCACTACGCATCAAATCAATTTATAAATGTCCATGTTGTGCTTCTGATTCTGGTTTCTCTGGCCAATGATGGAAGGCCTACCTTCAGTAATAAAACACTAAGTCCACAACAGGACCACAACAGGACCACAACAGGACCACAACAAGTCCACAACAGGACCACAACAGGACCACAACAGGTCCACAACAGGACCACAACAGGACCACAACAGGACCACAACAAGTCCACAACAGGACCACAACAGGACCACAACAAGTCCACAACAAGTCCACAACAGGACCACAACAGGACCACAACAGTACCACAACAAGTCCACAACAGGACCACAACAGGACCACAACAAGTCCACAACAAGTCCACAACAGGACCACAACAGGACCACAACAGGACCACAACAGGTCCACAACAGGACCACAACAAAACCACAACAGGACCACAACAGGACCACAACAGGTCCACAACAGGACCACAACAGGACCACAACAGGACCACAACAAGTCCACAACAGGACCACAACAGGACCACAACAAGTCCACAACAGAACCACAACAGGACCACAACAGGACCACAACAGGTCCACAAGAGGACCACAACAGGACCACAACAGGACCACAACAGGACCACAACAAGTCCACAACAGGACCACAACAGGACCACAACAGGTCCACAACAGGACCACAACAGGACCACAACAGGACCACAAAAGGACCACAACAGGACCACAACAAGTCCACAACAGGTCCACAACAGGACCACAACAAGTCCACAACAGGACCACAACAGGACCACAACAGGACCACAACAGGTCCACAACAGGACCACAACAGGACCACAACAGGACCACAACAAGTCCACAACAGGACCACAACAGGACCACAACAGGACCACAACAGGTCCACAACAGGACCACAACAGGACCACAACAGGACCACAACAAGTCCACAACAGGACCACAACAGGACCACAACAGGTCCACAACAGGACCACAACAGGACCACAACAGGACCACAACAAGTCCACAACAAGTCCACAACAGGACCACAACAAGTCCACAACAGGACCACAACAGGACCACAACAGGACCACTGTATGTTGGACCCTGCCATCATGCGGTTAACATACTCCTGAACAGATGTTGTATTCCATGATGTGTCCCTTGTGGGTAAAGACCTGTGTTTTCTTCCTGCAGCAGAGTTCTTCAGTCTTACATGTTAACAGAAGCTGGAAGTGTTCCATTTACCAAGATGCAGTGTGACTCACACAGATGAGTCATTCAAATCTAAGAGAGCCTTGTCCACCCTCACTATCACTACACATTATCTGTCTGGGGTCAATACTATCCTACCAGCCTTGTCCACCCTCACTATCACTACACATTATCTGTCTGGGGTCAATACTATCCTACCAGCCTTGTGCACCCTCACTATCACTACACATTATCTGTCTGGGGTCAATACTATCCTACCAGCCTGGTCCACCCTCACTATCACTACACATTATCTGTCTGGGGTCAATACTATCCTACCAGCCTGGTCCACCCTCACTATCACTACACATTATCTGTCTGGGGTCAATACTATCCTACCAGCCTGGTCCACCCTCACTATCACTACACATTATCTGTCTGGGGTCAATACTATCCTACCAGCCTTGTCCACCCTCACTATCACTACACATTATCTGTCTGGGGTCAATACTATCCTACCAGCCTGGTCCACCCTCACTATCACTACACATTATCTGTCTGGGGTCAATACTATCCTACCAGCCTGGTCCACCCTCACTATCACTACACATTATCTGTCTGGGGTCAATACTATCCTACCAGCCTTGTCCACCCTCACGATCACTACACATTATCTGTCTGGGGTCAATACTATCCTACCAGCCTTGTCCACCCTCACTATCCCTACACATTATCTGTCTGGGGTCAATACTATCCTACCAGCCTTGTGCACCCTCACCATCACTACACATTATCTGTCTGGGGTCAATACTATCCTACCAGCCTTGTCCACCCTCACTATCACTACACATTATCTGTCTGGGGTCAATATAATCAAATCAAATCATACAACAGGTGTAGACCTTACAGTGAAACACTTACTTACAAGCCCTTAACCAAGAATGCAGTTTGAAAAAAATACAAACAAAAAAGTAACAGATAAGAATAACAAATAGTTAAAGAGCAGCAGTAAATAACAATAGCGAGACTATATACAGGGTACCGGTACAGAGTCAATGTGAAGGTTATAAACAGGGTACCGGTACAGAGTCAATGTGGAGGCTATATACAGGGGGGTACCGGTACAGAGTCAATGTGGAGGCTATATACAGGGGGTACCGGTACAGAGTCAATGTGGAGGCTATATACAGGGGGTACTGGTACAGAGTCAATGTGGAGACTATATACAGGGTACCGGTACAGAGTCAATGTGAAGGTTATAAACAGGGTACCGGTACAGAGTCAATGTGGAGGCTATATACAGGGGGGTACCGGTACAGAGTCAATGTGGAGGCTATATACAGGGTACCGGTACAGAGTCAATGTGAAGGTTATAAACAGGGGGTACCGGTACAGAGTCAATGTGGAGGCTATATACAGGGGGTACCGGTACAGAGTCAATGTGGAGGCTATATACAGGGGGTACCGGTACAGAGTCAATGTGGAGGCTATATACAGGTGGTACCGGTACAGAGTCAATGTGGAGGCTATATACAGGGGGTACCGGTACAGAGTCAATGTGGAGGCTATATACAGGGGGTACCGGTACAGAGTCAATGTGGAGGCTATATACAGGTGGTACCGGTACAGAGTCAATGTGGAGGCTATATACAGGGGGTACCGGTACAGAGTCAATGTGGAGGCTATATACAGGGGGTACCGGTACAGAGTCAATGTGGAGGCTATATACAGGGGGTACCGGTACAGAGTCAATGTGGAGGCTATATACAGGGGGTACCGGTACAGAGTCAATATGGAGGCTATATACAGGGGGTACCGGTACAGAGTCAATGTGGAGGCTATATACAGGTGGTACCGGTACAGAGTCAATGTGGAGGCTATATACAGGGGGTACCGGTACAGAGTCAATGTGTAGGCTATATACAGGGGGGTACCGGTACAGAGTCAATGTGGAGGCTATATACAGGGGGTACCGGTACAGAGTCAATGTGGAGACTATATACAGGGGGTACCGGTACAGAGTCAATGTGGAGACCATATACAGGGTGTACCAGTACAGAGTCAATGTGGAGGCTATATAGAGGGGGGTACTGGTACAGAGTCAATGTGGAGACTATATACAGGGGGTACCGGTACAGAGTCAATGTGGAGGCTATATACAGGGGGGGTACCGGTGTCGAGGTAATTGAGGTAATATGTACATGTAGGTAAAATGATTAAAGTTACTAATAACAGAGAGTAACAGCAGCGTAGAAGGGGGATGGTAATGCAAATAGTCTGGGTAGCCATTTGATTAGCTGTTCAGGAGTCTTATGGCTTGGGGGTAGAAGCTGTTTAGACGCCTCTTGGACCTAGACTTGGCGCTCCGGGACTGCTTGCCGTGTGGTAGCAGTCTATGACTAAGGTGGCTGGAGTCTTTGATCATTTTTAGGGCCTTCCTCTGACACCGCCTGGGTTAGAGGTCCTGGATGACAGGAAGCTTGGCCCCAGTGATGTACTGGGCCATATGTACTACCCTCTGTCATGGCTTGCCGTCGGAGGCTGAGCAGTTGCCGTACCAGGCAGTGATGCAACCAGTCAGGATGCTCTCGATGGTGCAGCTGTAGAACCTTTTGAGGATCTCAGGACCCATGCCAAATCTTTTCAGTCTCCTGAGGGGTAATAGGTTTTGTCGTGTCCGCTTCACGACTGTCTTGGTGTGCTTGGACCATGTTACTTTGTTTAGTGATGTGGACGCCAAGGAACTTGAAGC
>NC_138292.1:3127500-3240000 GCF_965601325.2 Salmo salar
TGATTACTGTACCTGCTGGATGATTACTGTAGCTGCTGGATGATTACTGTAGCTGCTGGATGATTACTGTACCTGCTGGATGATTACTGTAGCTGCTGGATGATTACTGTACCTGCTGGATGATTACTGTAGCTTCTGGATGATTACTGTAGCTGCTGGATGATTACTGTACCTACTGGATGATTACTGTACCTACTGGATGATTACTGTAGCAGCTGGATGATTACTGTAGCTGCTGGATGATTACTGTACCTACTGGATGATTACTGTACCTGCTGGATGATTACTGTAGCTTCTGGATGATTACTGTAGCTGCTGGATGATTACTGTACCTACTGGATGATTACTGTACCTACTGGATGATTACTGTAGCTGCTGGATGATTACTGTAGCTGCTGGATGATTACTGTACCTACTGGATGATTACTGTACCTATTGGATGATTACTGTAGCTGCTGGATGATTACTGTACCTACTGGATGATTACTGTAGCTGCTGGATGATTACTGTAGCTGCTGGATGATTACTGTACCTACTGGATGATTACTGTACCTGTTGGATGATTACTGTAGCTGCTGGATGATTACTGTAGCTGCTGGATGATTACTGTAGCTGTTGGATGATTACTGTACCTACTGGATGATTACTGTAGCTGCTGGATGATTACTGTAGCTGCTGGATGATTACTGTACCTACTGGATGATTACTGTACCTACTGGATGATTACTGTACCTACTGGATGATTACTGTAGCTGCTGGATGATTACTGTAGCTGCTGGATGATTACTGTAGCTGTTGGATGATTACTGTAGCTGCTGGATGATTACTGTCCCTACTGGATGATTACTGTACCTACTGGATGATTACTGTAGCTGCTGGATGATTACTGTACCTGCTGGATGATTACTGTACCTGCTGGATGATTACTGTACCTACTGGATGATTACTGTAGCAGTGGGGATGAAACATATTTGTATGTTAATTTTTTTGTTACTGTTGGAGTTTGATGTTACTGAACGGCATAAGGAAGGACTGTCTACAGCTGCTTTAGGGATTCTATTTTCTATGTTAATATGGCATAGCAACATTACCAAACACTACACTTACCAAATGAACACTCATTCATTAGAAACATCTCTATACACATCCATCCTTTCACACAGCCCTTCCTCTTCATACTTACATTTGAAGAAAACCCTCCCAGCCCAGCCCAGACAGTCCAGCCCAGCCAGTCCAGCCCAGTCCAGCCAGCCTAGCCAGTCCAGCCCAACCAGTCCAGCTAGTCCAGTCCAGCCAGTCCAGCCCAGCCAGTCCAGCCCAGTCCAGCCAGCCTAGCCAGTCCAGCCCAACCAGTCCAGCTACTCCAGTCTAGCCAGTCCAGTCCAGCCAGTCCAGCCAGCCTAGCCCAGTCCTGTCTGTCCAGTCCAGCCAATCTGTCCAGTCCAGTCCAGCCCAGCCCAGTCCTGTCTGTCCAGTCCAGCCAATCAGTCCAGTCCAGTCCAGTCCAGCCCAGCCCAGCCCAGTCCAGTCCAGAACCCAAAGGCAGGTGTTAGATTAGACAGTATAGAACATAAAAGAGACTCCAATCCTCTGATGGGACTGAAGAGGCAGAGGGAGGCAGGTGCAATGCGAGGCACACAAACACAAGCATGTAGGCACAATGAACAGCAACAGAATCCCTGGCTTTGTTTGTAAGGCGGCAGGCAGACAGACAGTCAGACAGACAGGCAGACACCCCATCTCTTCAGAGAATGGTGCCTCCTGGCAGACAGTCCTGTAATTAGAGAAGAATGGCCAAAACCAAGAGTGGATGTCGCCCAGCAGCCAGCCATGTGTGTGTGCTGCCTGCCTGCATGGCTACCAAGGTAACGGAGGGGTGAGGAGAGAGAGAGGCTTCCGGATGCTTTTGTTGTCTAGAAAGCCCCAGAGATCCTCTTATCATGATGGGACTACTGCCTCTAAGCCTATCAAATAAATGAGCAATTATAGCCAGAGAGAAGGAGAAAGAGAGAGTGAGAGAGAGAGAGAGAGAGAGAGAGAGAGAGAGAGAGAGAGAGAGTGAGAGAGAGGGGGGGGGGGGAGAGGAGGGAAGAAATAGAGAGCGCAAGAATAAGATAGAGAGAAATACAAGCCACTATCCACTCCTACATAACAGTATTGCTATGCGGTGTAAACTATTTATAATGATCAAATAGCACGTGTGTGTTTGTCTGTGTTTGTCCTAATGTGTCCTAATGTGTCCTAATGTGTCCTTGTGTGTCCTTGTGTGTCCTTGTGTGTCCTTGTGTGTGTGTGTGTGTGTGTGTGTCCTTGTGTGTGTGTGTGTGTGTGTGTCCTTGTGTGTGTGTGTGTGTGTGTGTGTGTGTGTGTGTGTGTGTGTGTGTGTGTGTGTGTGTGTGTGTGTGTGTGTGTGTGTGTGTGTGTGTGTGTGTGTGTGTGTGTGTGTGTGTGTGTGTTGGAACCCTCTCAGAAGCCTGTTGGACTGTAGTCAAGCCCAGTACCAGAGAGGCAGGAAGGCATGAGGCAGGTGCATGGCCTCTGGAAGTGCTCTTTGAGCCCCACCCCAGTGATTTCACACAGCCAAGCAGCTTCCATCCACACAGCCAGACAGCTTCCATCCACACAGCCAGACAGCTTCCATCCACACCGCCAGACAGCTTCCATCCACACAGCCAGACAGCTTCCATCCACACAGCCAGAAAGCTTCCATCCACACAGCCAGACAGCTTCCATCCACACAGCCAGACAGCTTCCATCCACACCGCCAGACAGCTTCCATCCACAACGCCAGACAGCTTCCATCCACACAGCCAGACAGCTTCCATCCACACCACCAGACAGCTTCCATCCACACAGCCAGACAGCTTCCACCCACACCGCCAGACAGCTTCCATCCACACCGCCAGACAGCTTCCATCCACACCGCCAGACAGCTTCCATCCACACAGCCAGACAGCTTCCATCCACACCACCAGACAGCTTCCATCCACACAGCCAAACAGCTTCCATCCACACCGCCAGACAGCTTCCATCCACACCGCCAGACAGCTTCCATCCACACAGCCAGACAGCTTCCATCCACACCGCCAGACAGCTTCCATCCACACAGCCAGACAGCTTCCATCTACACAGCCAGACAGCTTCCATCCACACCGCCAGACAGCTTCCATCCACACAGCTAGACAGCTTCCATCCACACTGCCAGACAGCTTCCATCCACACCGCCAGACAGCTTCCATCCACACAGCCAGACAGCTTCCATCTACACAGCCAGACAGCTTCCACCCACACAGCCAGACAGCTTCCACCCACACAGCCAGACAGCTTCCACCCACACCGCCAGACAGCTTCCATCCACACCGCCAGACAGCTTCCATCCACACCGCCAGACAGCTTCCATCTACACAGCCAGACAGCTTCCATCCACACCGCCAGACAGCATACATAAACTAGAGAAGGAGGAGAAGTTGGTCGGTCTTATTGGATTTGAGAACAGCAGGGCCAATTTACACTGCATGGAAAATGCTGCTCCTTACAAATGTGTTCAGACTGGTTGGCAAAACGTAGGTAGTTAAATCAAAGGGAAATGGAGGGGGTTAAATCAAAGGGAAATGGAGGGGTTAATTCAAAGGGAAATGGAGGGGTTAAATCAAAGGGAAATGGAGGGGGTTAAATCAAAGGGAAATGGAGGGGTTAATTCAAAGGGAAATGGAGGGGTTAAATCAAAGGGAAATGGAGGGGGTTAAATCAAAGGGAAATGGAGGTGGTTAAATCAAGGGAAATGGAGGGGGTTAAAACAAAGGGAAATTGAGGGGGTTAAATCAAAGGGAAATGGAGGGGGTTAAATCAAAGGGAAATGGAGGGGGTTAAATCAAAGGGAAATGGAGGGGTTAAATCAAAGGGAAATGGAGGGGGTTAAATCAAAGGGAAATGGAGGGGGTTAAATCAAAGGGAAATGGAGGGGGTTAAATCAAAGGGAAATGGAGGGGTTAAATCAAAGGGAAATGGAGGGGGTTAAATCAAAGGGAAATGGAGGGGGTTAAATCAAAGGGAAATGGAGGGGTTAAATCAAAGGGAAATGGAGGGGGTTAAATCAAAGGGAAATGGAGGGGTTAAATCAAAGGGAAATGGAGGGGGTTAAATCAAAGGGAAATGGAGGTGGTTAAATCAAGGGAAATGGAGGGGGTTAAAACAAAGGGAAATTGAGGGGGTTAAATCAAAGGGAAATGGAGGGGGTTAAATCAAAGGGAAATGGAGGTGGTTAAATCAAAGGGAAATGGGGGTTCAATAAAGGGTGAAGAATCTGAAGTAGGCCTATCTACAGACATGTCTGGGTTTATAGAGTCTAACTGAAGGTGATAACAGAGGGTTGGTTGTTATTTCTCTATATCTGAATGGTCTATGCACCATAAGGAAGGTGTTTTGTGGAGTGTAGCTCCAGAGCGTATCAAGGTGGAAAAATAAAATACAAAGGTTTTCAGTCTGACTTGACAGCGGATTCTGGAACATCTTCAAGAGAGAGATGAATATTGACTAGAGCTCGGCCATGTGGGTCACATACAGTGTGAGAGTAACATGAACACACTTCACTATGATACACTGGACTACAACTATAACTCAAGATCATCAACACCATGAATAAATACTATCATTCAACATATTTCAGATTTATTTTGAAAGCAAATGATCCATTAAATCCTTCCCTTGGAATCTCAGCCTCAGTCATAATACCTGACATCTGTAGCTGTGGTCTGGGATGACTGTAGTTGTGGTCTGGGATGACTGTAGTTGTGTTCTGGGATGACTGTAGTTGTGTCCTGGGATGACTGTAGTTGTGTTCTGGGATGACTGTAGTTGTGGTCTGGGATGACTGTAGTTGTGGTCTGGGATGACTGTAGTTGTGTTCTGGGATGACTGTAGTTGTGTTCTGGGATGACTGTAGTTGTGGCCTGGGATGACTGTAGTTGTGGTCTGGGATGACTGTAGTTGTGGTCTGGGATGACTGTAGTTGTGGCCTGGGATGACTGTAGTTGTGTTCTGGGATGACTGTAGTTGTGTTCTGGGATGACTGTAGTTGTGTTCTGGGATGACTGTAGTTGTGTTCTGGGATGACTGTAGTTGTGTTCTGGGATGACTGTAGTTGTGTTCTGGGTTGACTGTAGTTGTGTTCTGGGATGACTGTAGTTGTGGTCTGGGATGACTGTAGTTGTGGCCTGGGATGACTGTAGTTGTGTTCTGGGATGACTGTAGTTGTGTTCTGGGATGACTGTAGTTGTGTTCTGGGATGACTGTAGTTGTGTTCTGGGATGACTGTAGTTGTGTTCTGGGATGACTGTAGTTGTGTTCTGGGTTGACTGTAGTTGTGTTCTGGGATGACTGTAGTTGTGTTCTGGGATGACTGTAGTTGTGGTCTGGGATGACTGTAGTTGTGGTCTGGGATGACTGTAGTTGTGTTCTGGGATGACTGTAGTTGTGTTCTGGGATGACTGTAGCTGTTCTGGGATGACTGTAGTTGTGTTCTGGGATGACTGTAGCTGTTCTGGGATGACTGTAGTTGTGTTCTGGGATGACTGTAGCTGTTCTGGGATGACTGTAGTTGTGTTCTGGGATGACTGTAGCTGTTCTGGGATGACTGTAGTTGTGTTCTGGGATGACTGTAGTTGTGTCCTGGGATGACTGTAGTTGTGTTCTGGGATGACTGTAGCTGTTCTGGGATGACTGTAGTTGTGTTCTGGGATGACTGTAGCTGTTCTGGGATGACTGTAGTTGTGTTCTGGGATGACTGTAGCTGTTCTGGGATGACTGTAGTTGTGTTCTGGGATGACTGTAGCTGTTCTGGGATGACTGTAGTTGTGTTCTGGGATGACTGTAGCTGTTCTGGGATGACTGTAGTTGTGTTCTGGGATGACTGTAGTTGTGTTCTGGGATGACTGTAGTTGTGTTCTGGGATGACTGTAGTTGTGGTCTGGGATGACTGTAGTTGTGGTCTGGGATGACTGTAGTTGTGTTCTGGGATGACTGTAGTTGTGGTCTGGGATGACTGTAGTTGTGTTGTGGGATGACTGTAGCTGTTCTGGGATGACTGTAGTTGTGTTCTGGGATGACTGTAGTTGTGTTCTGGGATGACTGTAGCTGTTCTGGGATGACTGTAGTTGTGTTCTGGGATGACTGTAGCTGTTCTGGGATGACTGTAGTTGTGTTCTGGTCTGACTCTCCAGGCAGCTTGTTTGTCCCGTTCAGATATTCCCTAATGTTACATTAATATCATCATTACTTTAAATAGAAAGTACCTGAGAGGGAGACATATTTCTCTGTGATAGACATTAAACATAGAAACCTCCCTATTTGTACAATATGGAACTAAAAGGCAAAAACAGGGTCTAATTGACTATCTAAATGCAGCTGGCAAAACGCATTTAGTTACGTAGAATATGGATGGGAGATTTTGAGGGAATCTGAGTTTGTGATTAAATATCTAATTTTCAGGACTCTGGGAATGTAAATGAGTTAGAAAGTAATGTGAAATAAGCCCAGAAGGTATGGAAATATGATGGGACCTTCTTACAACTTATATTTAGACAGGAAATAACTTCATTTGATTTAACTGACAGCAGAAATTGGTTCTGCTGAAAGTCTGTTATCGTCATTCCAGGTGTCTTTCTCTTTCGACAGTTATGTAATAATAATAATAATAATAATAATAATATTGTAATCCATAGCTATCATTTGCTGATGTATAGTGCAACTGTATGATGAAACTATTTCATCTAGGAGGTGTGAGAAATGAAGAACAACCTTTTACTGACTTACAGTCCACACTTCACATCATCTGAAGATTCCTGTTTACCCTGCAGGGCCTCTCAAATTGGAAATCAAGGGGATGAGACAGAGACAGAGGCAGAGAGCTGGAGAGAATCTGAGAGAGAGACAGAGGCAGAGGCAGAGGCAGAGGCAGAGGCAGAGACAGAGAGCTGGAGAGAATCTGAGAGAGAGACAGAGGCAGAGGCAGAGGCAGAGGCAGAGACAGAGAGCGAGAGAGCGAGAGAGCGAGAGAGAGAGAGAGAGACAGAGGCAGAGAGCTGGAGAGAATCTGAGAGAGAGACAGAGGCAGAGGCAGAGGCAGAGGCAGAGGCAGAGACAGAGAGCTGGAGAGAATCTGAGAGAGAGACAGAGGCAGAGGCAGAGGCAGAGGCAGAGACAGAGAGCGAGAGAGCGAGAGAGCGAGAGAGAGAGAGAGAGACAGAGGCAGAGAGCTGGAGAGAATCTGAGAGAGAGACAGAGGCAGAGGCAGAGGCAGAGGCAGAGACAGAGAGCGAGAGAGCGAGAGAGAGAGAGAGAGAGAGAGAGAGAGAGAGACAGAGGCAGAGAGCTGGAGAGAATCTGAGAGAGAGACAGAGGCAGAGGCAGAGGCAGAGGCAGAGACAGAGAGCGAGAGAGCGAGAGAGACAGACAGAGAGAGAGAGAGACAGAGGCAGAGAGCTGGAGAGAATCTGAGAGAGAGACAGAGGCAGAGGCAGAGGCAGAGGCAGAGACAGAGAGCGAGAGAGCGAGAGAGACAGACAGAGAGAGAGAGACAGACACAGACACAGAGGCACAGAGGCACAGAGGCACAGAGGCACAGGCAGAGGAGAGAGAGAGAGAGAGAGAGAGAGAGAGAGAGAGAGAGAGAGAGAGAGAGACAGACAGAGAGAGAGAGAGAGAATCTGAGAGAGAGTGTTTAATGGAAGTTCATGAAATCCCACAGTGAAAAAAGCTCAAATTCACACCTTTCATGAATCTGCTTGCTCTGCCATCATATCTAGCCTGACAATGAAGTGTTTTACGATTTCTGTTTTCAGGACAACCAGGGCTACAAGTAGAACACAAAACAACGTGACATTAACAGCATTCATGAGTTTATATTGACAAATGGCAATAAAAAATAAAGTCCACCAAGAAAAAAACTGAAAAACATTACTTTTATATGAATGCTGTAAGTACAGAAATGGTTTGCTCAGTGATAAATGAATTTCCAACTATTCAGTGACAACTGTGTGGAGTTTGTAGTTTGTTGCAATAACTATGTGAGCTTATTACACTATAAAAAGTATGCAATCTCCATAGACAAACATTGGCAGTAAAAATGGCCTTACTGAAGAGCTCATTGACTTTGAACGTGGCACGGTCATAAGATGTCATCTTTCCAACAAGTCAGTTCGTCAAATTCCTGCCCTGCTAGAGCTGCCCTGCTAGAGCGGCTCCGGTCAATGGTCAGTGCTGTTATTGTGAAGTGGAAATGTCTAGGAGCAACAACGGCTCAGACGTGAAGTGGTAGGCCACAAAAGCTCACAGAACGGGACCGCTGAGTGCTGAAACGCATAACGCGTAAAAATGGTCTGTTCTCGGGTTGCAACACTCACTGCCGCATTCCAAACTGCCCCTGGAAGCAACGTCAGCACAATAACTGTTCATCATCTGTGAATTTCCATTGCCAAGCAGCTGCACACAATCCTAAGATCACCATGCGCGATGCAAAGTGTCGGCTGGAGTGGTGTAAAGCTCACCGCCATTGGACTCTGGAGTAGTGGAAACACGTTCTCTGGAGGGATTAATCACGCTTCACCATCTGGCAGTCAGACGGACGAATCTGGGTTTGGTGGATGTCGAGAGAACACTTCCTGCCCCAACGCATAGTCCCAACTGTGAAGAGGAGGAATAATAGTGTGGGGGTGTTATTCATGGTTCGGGCCCCTTAGTTCCTCCAGTGAAGGGAAATCATAACGCTACAGCATACAATGACATTCTAGACGATTCTGTGCTTCCAACTTTGTGGCAACAGTTTGGGGAAGGCCCTTTCCTGTTTCAGCATGACAATGCCCCCGTGCACAAAGCGAGGTCGCTACAGAAATGGTTTTGTCGAGATCGGTGTAGATGAACTTGACTGGCCTGCTCAGAGCCCTGACCTCAACCTCATCGAACATGGAATGAATTGGAACACAGACTGCAAGCCAGGCCTAATCGCCCAACAGCAGTGCCCGACTTCACTAATACTATTGTGGCTGAATGGAAACAAGTCCCTGCAGCAATGTTGCAACATTTAGTAGAAAGCCTTCTCAGTAGAGTGGAGGCTGTTATAGCAGCAAAGGGGGACGAACTCCATATTAATGACTTCCCAGAAGAGAGGAGGCTGTTATAGCAGCAAAGGGCAACCAACTCCATATTAATGACTTCCCAGAAGAGTGGAGGCTGTTATAGCAGCGAAGGGGGACCAACTCCATATTAATGACTTCCCAGAAGAGTGGAGGCTGTTATAGCAGCAAAGGGGGACCAACTCCATATTAATGACTTCCCAGAAGAGAGGAGGCTGTTATAGCAGCAAAGGGCAACCAACTCCATATTAATGACCATGTTTCTGGAAAGAGATGTTCGATGAGCAGGTGTCCACATGCTTTTGGTCAGGTAGTGTATCTGTGACCAATAGATGCATATCTGTATTCACAGTCATTTGAAATCCATAGTTTAGGATCTAATTTATTTATTTAAATGGACTGATTTCCTTATATGAACTGTAACTCAGTAAAATCTTTTAAATTGTTCCATGTTGCGTTTATATTTTTGTTCAGTATATGTTGACAATTTTAATTGGCTGATACGGAATTTGAACCGAATATAATCACAGCCACCTGGTGAGGATAGCATAGGTGGCCATAGAGGGTTTTTTCCTATTTTTGGTTAGGCCAGGGTGTGACATGGGTGGGCGTTCTATGTTCATTTTCTATGTTGGTGGTTTAATTTGTTTCGGCCGTGTATGGCTCTCAATCAGGAACAGCTGTAGATGGTTGTTGCTGATTGAGAGTCATACATAGGCAGCCTGTTTTTCCTTTGGGGTTTGTGGGTGAATGTTTTCTGTTTAGAGTTTGTATCCTGACAGAACTGTTGCTGGTTGTTCTTTTGGTTTGTTTTTTGTATAGTGTTCATTCGGTCATTAAAACCTTTCAAGATGAACACATCCTCCGCTGCACCTTGATCTCATTTCAACGACAGCCGTTACAATAGGGCTAAATGGGACAGGTTATGTAATGGGAACAGCTAACATGTAGCCTTTGATTACGTGCAACTATGTCAATGATTTTAAATCGGCTTAAAGTAAAACTTTAACTTTAAGAATTATACGGCAGGTGAGTGTAATCCTGCATGCTGATTGGTTAAACCCGCGTGCCAGCCAGTGTCTATTCCCCGATGTTCCGCTGGCTAAGGCTATGATGGTGAACTGTTTACTGTTCCATCTCACTGTGCTATCCAAGGTCTCATCAGCCCTGCCCAGACCATTTATAAAATTAATCTCCAAATTACCGACCGGTGGTCCCCCATTGATTTTATTAGTCTCACTCAGATATCATAATAAAAACTGTAAACATTTCTCTCCACCCCAACGGCAAAAATATCTACAATTGTAAAACGGAAGAAAAAAAATATCTGCCCCATTGCAAAATGTGTAGATTTGCAGAAAACTGTTTCAACATTTCGCTTAGGGCCCCCAAAAAGGCTAGGGCCGCCTCTGACTGCATGTGTGGGTAAGGATGTGGGTAGGCAGACCCGCGAGCCACTGCTACCCCACACGATTAGTTCCTATTTTATGTTGCCCCCATCAACGTTGCCCATCCCTGATCTGAAGTAATTGTGCTAGCTGTGTAGTTAGCTAGCTAGCAGAGGGGGAGAAGAGCCTCTATAGCAACCATTTGTGTTTGCCATAGCAACCTGCCGATCCAACTAACAATCCGGTGAAACAATACATTGGAAGAATGAGCAGCCGGCTTGGGAAGCAACCTCAGGACTATATCCTCGTGGAATGAAATAGTAGGAACAAATGAATTGCCAATATATCCTCCAAACCCCGGTTTCTCCGGCATTATCACTTAATTAACACCTCACTCAATGTGATCTAGAAAACATTTTTCACACACACACACCCCACACACACACACACACACACACACACACACACACACACACACACACACACACACACACACCACACACACACACACACACACACACACACACACACACACACACACACACACACACACACAAATATGACTTCCCGCATTCCCTGAATGTGTATATTTATCACCTGTCTCCTCTGGTGTAATTAACATTAGCCTGTGTTGACTTCTCCTATCTAACCATCACACACTTATCACAGACACATCACATCACACACACACACACACACACACACACACACACACACACACACACACACACACACACACACACACACACACACACACACACACACACACACACACACCACAATCCTGTGATGCCTCAGAGGTAACTCATCCTAGTAATGAGATTATCAGCCTGTCAGTGTGTCGGCTGCTCCAAATTGGCAGAGAGAGGTAGTTAACACCCCCCCCCACACACACACACACACACAGACCCTCCCTTCCACACACACACACACACACACACACACACACACACACACACACACACACACACACACACACACACACACACACAGGACCTCTCTTGCTCCTCCCACATCGGCCCAGGCAGGAAGGATTAGCATACACCTATGTGTGATAAAACTGCCTTCCAAATGGCACCCTATTCCCTATATAGCCCACAACTTTTGACCAGGGCCCTATGGATTCTGATCAAAAGTAGTGCACTATTTAGGGAATAGGGTACGACTTGAGACACAAGCAAAGAGGATGATGATGATGATGATGGTCATAGACGCCTGCCTGCCTCACATCTCCTCCCCCCTTCCCCGTACCACACCGCTTGGTCTACTCTCCTCAGGCGTAGCCAGGATGTCAAAAAACCCGCTGGAACATGATAATGAAGTTCGTATCATATCTCACGCTAGCTAGCTACACTGTGGTTTTAAATATGATTAGTGATGTTCGTATCATATTTCACGCTAGCTAGCTACACTGTGGTTTTAAATATGATTAGTGATGTTCGTATCATATTTCACGCTAGCTAGCTACACTGTGGTATTAAATATGATTACTGATGTTCGTATCATATTTCACGCTAGCTAGCTACACTGTGGTTTTAAATATGATTAGTGATGTTCGTATCATATCTCACGCTAGCTAGCTACACTGTGGTATTAAATATGATTAATGTTGTTCGTATCATATCTCATGCTAGCTAGCTACTCTGTGGTATTAAATGTGATTAATGATGTTTGTATCATATCTCATGCTAGCTATGTCACATCTGCTCCTGCAACGCCCTCTACTGCTCATCCTGTGTCTCCTTGACCTGCCGCCACTCCCCCAGTACTCTCTCCCTCTCCCTCTCCCTCTCCCTCTCTCTCTCTCTCTCTCTCTGTGTGTGTGATTGTGTGGGCGAAGACAGGTGTGCTGGAGTCAGAGCAGATCCCCACCAGCTGCAACCTGTTCCATAATCAAGACCTCTACAAACTTCCACACTGCCAGATCGTAATCTCTGCTCAGTCAGTCCAAGTTTCTAGCCATTTGTTACTATTCAGATCCTGTTAGCCTGTTTTCCTTGCTACTCTGTGGTATTAAATATGATTAATGATGTTCGTGTCTTATCTCACGCTAGCTAGCTGCCTAGTGGAATTAAATATGCCTGCTACATTACAGACAACTGGTTGCAATGCTTTTCTGTCACTGAGGAATCAAGGACATATTTCCTACCTGTTGCTGAAGAGTCAAGGACATCTTCCGTGAAAGGACTTTATGAATTATAAAAGCTTTGTACGTCAGAGTGAGTTTTTGATGTGCTAGCAGGCCTGCAACATTAATGTCTGTTGTGGAATACTGGATTATCCTGATAAATCCCAAAATAAATTAAATGGAAGACTATGTATGTGAAATGTGACATGATAGACAGGTATTTCATTTAATGTTGACAGACCTTATAAGCATTTCTCAAAATGTGATTTCCTCCAGTTAACTTAATCTCCATTTATATAGGCAGACCCTCTATTTACATATTTCCCTCAGGTCATTGTTGACGTTACGGTGTCTGTAAAAACCTTAGCTATTCTGTTCAGTTGTTCTTCTACAGTCAAAAGCCATACTCTAAATACTCCCACTTCCACTTCCACAGTTGTAAACACTGTGAATGATGAAGAACGTATGCTATAATCAAGGACATTTACAAACAGTCAAATTAAATCAACACATTAGATATTTTATAGCTGTACAATCTAAATTGCGACATTAACTAATTTGGATAACCAGCCTTCCAAATGCCAAGATGGAAGTAAGCAAAAAAAAAGCCATTTTAATCTTTATATACCATTTTAGCAGCACTCTGTTCGACTATAACTTACAGTTTTCATATGTTGCCTGTAATAATGTTATTATTCAGAGTTGGCTTTTTGCAGCCTGTCAATCTACTTATTTTATATTTTACTAGGCATGTCAGTTAAGAACACATTCTTATTTACAATGACAGCCTAGCCCAACCAATTATGCACTGCCTTATGGGACTCCCAATCACAGCCAGATGTAGCCTGGATTTGAACCAGGTGAAACCAGTGACACCTCTTACACTGAGATACAGCGTCTTAGACCACTGTGCCACCCGGAATCCCAACTTCTATATACACTACAGCTGCGTCTCAAATGGCACCCTATTCCCTATATAGTGCACTTATTTTGCCCAGAGCTCTATGGGCCCAAGTCAAAAGGAGTGCACCATATAGAGAATAGGACTCCATTTGAATACTCATAAAGAATACACTCTAACTGTTACACACCACACAGAGGGTAATGGAGATATGATGAGCAACAACTGTGTTACTGCCTTGGGTTCTACTGAGGCTGATGAACACAGAGGGTAATGGAGATATGATGAGCAACAACTGTGTTACTGCCTTGGGTTCTACGGAGGCTGATGAACACAGAGGGTAATGGAGATATGATGAGCCACAACTGTGTTACTGCCTTGGGTCCTACTGAGGCTGATTAACACACAGGTAATTCAATTGGATCGCTGTCTCTGCAACAGACAGTGTATGTAAAATTAAATCAAATGCTATTTGTCACATACTTCATAAAGAAAAGGTGTAGGCTAACAGCAAATGTCTTCCTTAATGGGCCAGTCCCAACATCGCAGAGAGAAAAAAATTACAAAAAAATTACAAATTCAAATACATAATAAAGGTAACAGTCAATTCACACTGAGTAACGATAACTTGGTTAAATACAGGGAGTTTCAGTACCTAGTCCATGATAACTTGGCTATATACAGGGAGTACCAGTATCTAGTCCATGATAACTTGGCTATATACAGGGAGTACCAGTACCTAGTCCATGATAACTTGGCTATATACAGGGAGTACCAGTACCTAGTCCATGATAACTTGGCTATATACAGGGAGTACCAGTACCTAGTCCATGATAACTTGGCTATATACAGGGAGTACCAGTACCTAGTCCATGATAACTTGGCTATATACAGGGAGTACCAGTACCTAGTCCATGATAACTTGGCTATATACAGGGAGTACCAGTACCTAGTCCATGATAACTTGGCTATATACAGGGAGTACCAGTACCTAGTCCATGATAACTTGGCTATATACAGGGAGTACCAGTACCTAGTCCATGATAACTTGGCTGTATACAGGGAGTACCAGTACCTAGTCCATGATAACTTGGCTGTATACAGGGAGTACCAGTACCTAGTCCATGAAAACTTGGCTATATACAGGGAGTACCAGTACCTAGTCCATGATAACTTGGCTATATACAGGGAGTACCAGTATCTAGTCCATGATAACTTGGCTATATACAGGGAGTACCAGTACCTAGTCCATGATAACTTGGCTATATACAGGGAGTACCAGTACCTAGTCCATGATAACTTGGCTATATACAGGGAGTACCAGTACCTAGTCCATGATAACTTGGCTGTATACAGGGAGTACCAGTACCTAGTCCATGATAACTTGGCTATATACAGGGAGTACCAGTACCTAGTCCATGATAACTTGGCTATATACAGGGAGTACCAGTACCTAGTCCATGATAACTTGGCTGTATACAGGGAGTACCAGTACCTAGTCCATGATAACTTGGCTATATACAGGGAGTACCAGTACCTAGTCCATGATAACTTGGCTATATACAGGGAGTACCAGTACCTAGTCCATGATAACTTGGCTATATACAGGGAGTACCAGTACCTAGTCCATGATAACTTGGCTATATACAGGGAGTACCAGTACCTAGTCCATGATAACTTGGCTATATACAGGGAGTACCAGTACCTAGTCCATGATAACTTGGCTGTATACAGGGAGTACCAGTACCTAGTCCATGATAACTTGGCTATATACAGGGAGTACCAGTATCTAGTCCATGATAACTTGGCTATATACAGGGAGTACCAGTATCTAGTCCATGATAACTTGGCTATATACAGGGAGTACCAGTACCTAGTCCATGATAACTTGGCTATATACAGGGAGTACCAGTACCTAGTCCATGATAACTTGGCTATATACAGGGAGTACCAGTACCTAGTCCATGATAACTTGGCTGTATACAGGGAGTACCAGTACCTAGTCCATGATAACTTGGCTATATACAGGGAGTACCAGTACCTAGTCCATGATAACTTGGCTATATACAGGGAGTACCAGTACCTAGTCCATGATAACTTGGCTATATACAGGGGGTACCAGTACCTAGTCCATGAAAACTTGGCTATATACAGGGGGTACCAGTACCTAGTCCATGAAAACTTGGCTATATACAGGGGGTAGCAGTCCCGAGTCAATGTGCAGGGGTACGAGGTAATAACTTGGCTATATACAGGGGGTACCAGTACCGTGTCAAAGTGCAGGGGTACAAGGTACTAACTTGGCTATATACAGGGGGTACCAGTACCAAGTCGAAGTGTAGGGGTACAAGGTAATTGAGGTAGATATGACGATATAACTAGGAATAAAGTGACCGATGATAAACAGTAGCACCAGCGTATGTGATGAGTCAATAAAGTTAGTTCAAAAAGGTTCAATGCAGATAGTTAAATTGCTAACCAATAGTTACCCAGACTTAAGACTGTAGTAGTTTTATGTCTTGGTGGTAGAAGCTGTTCAGGGTCCTGTTGATTGCAGACTTGGTGCATCGGTACCGCTTGCCATGGGGTAGCAGAGAGAACAGTCTATGACTTGGGTGGCTGGAGTCTTTGACAATGTTTAGGGCCTTCCTCTGACACAGCCTGGTATAGTGGTCCTGTATGGCAGGGAGCTCGGCTCCAGTGATGTGCCCTCTTCAAGACTGTGTTGGTGTGTGTGGACCATGATAAATCATTAGTGATGTGGACACTGAGGAACTACAGCCCTGTTGATGTGAATGGAGGATTGCTTGGCCCTCCTTTTCCTTTAGTCCACGATCAGCTCCTTTGTCTTGCTCACATTGAGGGAGGGGTTGTTGTCCTGGCACCACAATGTCAGGCCTCTGAACTCCTCCCTACAGGCTCATTTGTCGGCGATCAGGCCTACCACCATTGTGTCGTTAGCAAACTTAATGATGGTGTGTGGTGGTTGTGCGCAGCCACACAGTCGTGGGTGAACAGGGAGTACAGGAGGGGACTAAGCACGCACCCCTGAGGGGCCCCCGTGTTGAGGATCAGCGTGGCAGATGTGCTGTTGCCTACCCTCACTACCTCGGAGAGGCCCATCAGGAAGTCCAGGATCCAGTTGCAGAGGGAGGTGTTCAGTCCAGGGTCCTTAGCTTAGTGGTGAGCTTGGAAGGCACTATGGTGTTGAATGCTGAGCCATAGTCAATGAACATCATTCTCACATAGATGTTCCTCTTGTCCAGGTGGGAAAGGGCAGTGTGGAGTGCAATATAGATTTGCATCATCTGTGGATCTGTTGGGGCGGTATGTCAAATCAAATCAAATGTATTTATATAGCCCTTACATCAGCTGATATCTCAAAGTGCTGAACAAAACCCAGCCTAAAACCCCAAACAGCAAGCAATGCAGGTGTAGAAGCACAGTGGCTAGGAAAAACTCCCTAGAAAGGCCAAGACCTAGGAAGAAACCTAGAGAGGAACCAGGCTATGAGGGGTGGCCAGTCCTCTTCTGGCTGTGCCGGGTGGAGATTATAACAGAACATGGCCAAGATGTTCAAATGTTCATAAATTACCAGCATGGTCAAATAACAGTAATCACAGTGGTTGTTGAGGGTGCGACAGGTCAGCACGGCCATGTGAATTAGAGTGGATCATTTAGACAGGTTACCTTGGCGTTCTTGGGTACAAGAACTATGGTGACCTGCTTGAAACATGTAGGTATTACGGAATAGGCCAGGGAGAGGTTTAAAATGTCAGTGAAGACAACTGCCAACTGTTCAGCGCATGCTCTGATTACGCATTCTGGTAATCCGTCTGGCCTTGCAGCCTTGTGAACGTTAAACTGTTTTAAGGTCTTACTCACATCCGCTCCCCGGGGAGCGTGATCACACAGTCGACCGGAACAGCCAGTGCTCTCACGCATGGTTCAGTGTTGCTTGTCTTGAAGCGAGCATGGAAGGCATTCAACATGTCTGGTAGGCTCACGACACTGGGCAGCTCTCAGCTGGGTTTCCCTTTGTAATCTGGTATAGTTTGCAAGATGAAAGAGAGCGACCTGGCTCTAGGTATTTTACTGCTTTGTGACTCACTGACACTGTCCCTGGTTAGAAGGGAAGAAAGCAACCCAAGCGTTAACACACACAGGAACATTTTTAAATTAATTTTTATTTCACCTTTATTTAACCAGGTAGGCCAGTTGAGAACAAGTTCTCATTTACAACTGCGACCTGGCCAAGATATAGCAAAACAGTGCGACAAAACACAGAGTTACACATTAACAAACGTACAGTCAATAACACAAAAGAAAAGAAAAATTGAAAAATCTATATACAGTGTGTGCAAATGTAGAAGAGTAGGGAGGTAGGCAATAAATAGGCCCTAGAGGCGAAAATAATTACAATTTAGCATTAATACTGGAGTGATACATGTGCAGATGATGATGTGCAGTAGAGATACTGGGGTGCAAAAGAGCAAGAGGATAAGTAACAATATGGGGATGAGGTAGTTGGGTGAGCTATTTACAGATTGGCTGTGTACAGGTACAGTGATCGGTAAGCTGCTCTGACAGCTGATGCTTAAAGTTAGAGAGGGAGATATAAGACTCCAGCTTCAGAGATTTTTGCAATTCGTTCCAGTCATTGGCAGCAGAGAACTGGAAGGAATGGCGGCCAAAGGAAGTGTTGGCTTTGGGGACGACCATTGCAATATACCTGGGAGCGCGAGCTACAGGTGGGTGTTGCTATGGTGACCAGTGAGCTGAGATAAGGCAGGGCTTTACCTAGCAAAGACTTAGATATGACCTGGAGCCAGTGGGTTTGGCGACGGATATGTAGTGAGGGCCAGCCAACGAGAGCATACAGGTTGCAGTGGTGGGTAGTATATGGGGCTTTGGTGATAAAACGGATGGCACTGTGATAGACTACATCCAGTTTGCTGAGTACTTTATTTAAACACACTGAGGAAGATGAATGTGGGGATATACATGGGGAGGGTTCTGTAATGGACAGAAACAGAGAGATAATAAATATGTTATACATGAGATAAATACACTGGTCTTAATAGATATACAGTATGCAGAGGAGGATAGATTGGGATATGGGATAGAACAACAAGCACTGCATCTAATAATGACCTAATAACTATGCATTACATAGTAGAACCAGATTAATGACTAGCATGGCAATAGCACAGTAAGATTAATGGCAAGGGCAGTATATTATACAAATGGCAATTGCACACCAACAAACAAGAGCAAGGACTGTATTTAAATATATAGGAAACAGGAAGTAGTAAACAGTGACTAATCATTTCCAGCCAGTATCAGTAGTAACATAATAACAACAGGAATGAGAACTACACAGAATACTGCTAGTCTAGCACATACAGCACTGATAACAACAGTAACAACAACTTACTTTGTTTACGCAGCCCATGCACACATGTCCACCCACATTCTCTGACTGGAAAAACCCAGTTCCCGCTAATTCTTACCGTAAACGCTTGAGAGAGCATGTAGCGGTTCCGACTGGCAAGTGCTGGGCTAGTTAGGAGCATCTGACCAATCACAGGTTACATGGTCAGTGCACTGGGCACAGTCTGATTGGCTGAAGGAGAAAGCCAGACATAAACAACAACACAGCGCCCTCGGCAGGCGGGTTCTGTAACACAAGCCCTGCCACATCAGCATCAGCATAGTAGGATTCGATCTTAGCACTGTATTGACACTTGTTTGATGGTTCGTCGGAGGGCGTAGCGGGATGTCTTATAAGCTTCCAGATAGTGTCCCACTCCTTGAAAGCAGCAGCTCTAGCCTTTAGCTCAGTGCGGATGTTGCCTGTAATCCATGACTTCTGGTTGGGATATGTACGTATGGTCACTGTATTCATGATGCCGGTGACTGATGTGATAAACTCTTCAAAGCCATCGGATGAATCCTGGAACATGTTCCAGTCTGTGCTAGCGAAACAGTCCTGTAGCTTAGCATCCGCTTCATTGGACCACTTCTGTATTAAGCGTTTTACTGGTACTTCCTGTTTGAGTTTTTGCTTGTAAGCAGGAATCAGGAGGATGGAGTTATGGTCTGATTTGCCAAAGGGAGGGTGGGGAGAGCTTTGTACGCATCTCTGTGTGTGGAGTAAAGGTGGTGTAGAGTTTATTCACCTCTAGTTGCACAGGTAACATTTTGGTGCTTGTGTGTGTGTGTGTGTGTGTGTGTGTGTGTGTGTGTGTGTGTGTGTGTGTGTGTGTGTGTGTGTGTGTGTGTGTGTGTGTGTGTGTGTGTGTGTGTGTGTGTGCGTGTGCGTGCGTATGTGTGTGTTTGTGTGCGTTTGTGAGTATTTGTATGTGTGTGTATGTGTGTGTTTTGTGAGTATTTGTATGTGTGTGTTTGTGTGTGTTTGTGTGTGTTTGTATGTGTGTGTTTGTGTGTGTTTTGTGAGTGCTGCTTTGCAACAGACTGTTGTCTTGTGACACACTTCCAGTTCCATGGCAACTGAGAAGAAAGAAGAAACTCAATAACACAAATTAGTACATTTGCTGTTCTGCAATCTAACATTTACATTTTACATTTACGTCATTTAGCAGACGCTCTTATCCAGAGCGACTTACAAATTGGTGCATTCACCTTATGATATCCAGTGGAACAACCACTTTACAATAGTACATCTATATATTTTTTTTGGGGGGGGGGGGGTTAGAAGGATTACTTAATCCTATCCCAGGTATTCCTTAAAGAGGTGGGGTTTCAGGTGTCTCCGGAAGGTGGTGATTGACTCCGCTGTCCTGGCGTCGTGAGGGAGCTTGTTCCACCATTGGGGTGCCAGAGCAGCGAACAGTTTTGACTGGGCTGAGCGGGAACTGTGCTTCCGCAGAGGTAGGGAGGCGAGCAGGCCAGAGGTGGATGAACGCAGTGCCTTTCTTTGGATGTAGGGACTGATCAGAGCCTGAAGGTACGGAGGTGCCATTCCCCTCAGAGCTCCGTAGGCAAGCACCATGGTCTTGTAGCAGATGCGAGCTTCAACTGGAAGCCAGTGGAGTGTGCGGAGGAGCAGGGTGACGTGAGAGAACTTGGGAAGGTTGAACACCAGACGGGCTGCGGCGTTCTGGATGAGTTGTAGAGGTTTGATGGCACAGGCAGGGAGCCCCGCCAACAGCGAGTTGCAGTAATCCAGACGGGAGATGACAAGTGCCTGGATTAGGACCTGCGCCGCTTCCTGTGTGAGGCAGGGTCGTACTCTGCAAATGTTGTAGAGCATGAACCTACAGGATCGGGTCACCGCCTTGATGTTAGCGGAGAACGACAGGGTGTTGTCCAGGGTCACGCCAAGGCTCTTAGCACTCTGGGAGGAGGACACAATGGAGTTGTCAACCGTGATGGCGAGATCATGGAACGGGCAGTCCTTCCCCGGGAGGAAGAGCAGCTCCGTCTTGCCGAGGTTCAGCTTGAGGTGGTGATCCGTCATCCACACTGATATGTCTGCCAGACATGCAGAGATGCGATTCACCACCTGGTTATCAGAAGGGGGAAAGGAGAAGATGAATTGTGTGTCGTCTGCGTAGCAATGATAGGAGAGACCATGTGAGGATATGAGAGAGCCAAGTGACTTGGTGTATAGCGAGAATAGGAGAGGGCCTAGAACTGAGCCCTGGGGGACACCAGTGGTGAGAGCACGTGGTGCGGAGACGGATTCTCGCCATGCCACCTGGTAGGAGCGACCTGTCAGGCAGGACGCAATCCAAGAGTGAGCCGCGCCGGAGATGCCCAACTCGGAGAGGGTGGAGAGGAGGATCTGATGGTTCACAGTATCAAAGGCAGCAGATAGGTCTAGAAGGATGAGAGCAGAGGAGAGAGAGTTAGCTTTAGCAGTGCGGAGAGTCTCCGTGACACAGAGAAGAGCAGTCTCAGTTGAATGACCAGTCTTGAAACCTGACTGATTTGGATCAAGAAGGTCATTCTAAAATGTACAATAGTAATACTAACATAATTTCAGCAAAATTGGCGAGCCAAAAGAAGCTAAATGTTTTTCACTTCATCAAAAGCACCCCCCCAGGGTGTGTTAAACACACTGAACAATGAGCTCCTGAGAAGTCAAGTTGTTCTACAGTACATTTTGTCCTGGATACCTCCACACATGTTGCCATTAATCAGCCAGATCTGTTTGTGCTGTCTGAGTGACACAATACAATGAGTGACAAGGAGTTGGCACAAGGAGTTGGCACAAGGAGTTGGCACAAGGAGTTTACTCAAGGAGTTGACTCAATGAGTTGGCACAAGGAGTTGGCATAAGGAGCTGACTCAAGGAGTTGGCACAAGGAGTTGGCACAAGGAGCTGGCACAAGGAGCTGGCTCAAGTAGCTGGCACAAGGAGCTGACTCAAGGAGTGGGCACAAGGAGTTGGCACAAGGAGCTGGCACAAGGAGTTGACTCAAGGAGTTGGCACAAGGAGTTGGCACAAGGAGTTGACACAAGGAGTTGACTCAAGGAGTTGGCACAAGGAGTTGGCACAAGGAGCTGGCACAAGGAGTTGACTCAAGGAGTTGGCACAAGGAGTTGGCACAAGGAGTTGACACAAGGAGTTGACTTAAGGAGTTTACTCAAGGAGTTGACACAAGGAGCTGGCACAAGGAGTTGACTCAAGGAGTTGACACAAGGAGTTGGCACAAGGAGTTGGCACAAGGAGTTGGCACAAGGAGTTGACACAAGGAGTTGTCTACTTAACTCCATTTTAGTGAGTTGAATGTTCCATTTCTTCATACTACTACAGCTGAAGAACCCCGCTCCGCTGAAATATAGTTCTCAGAGCTTGGTTTCATTTGTTTCCCCAGGAGAACATTGTTAGACAGTGTCCAAGGCATGCAGCCTATAACTCCGCTCCAAGTCATCAAGAAAGAAAGCCAAGACCTTCACTGCTCCACCGGTGGGTGGCCTGTATTAAATACAACCGGAGCAGATCTGACAGAAACCCTGAAGCTAACCTCACCACAGCACTACACTCTATCCTCATCTAATGCTAGCTAGCTCCTCTAATTTACTTCTATGATAGATTTTCAACTGGCTGGGGATAATAAGGACGGCGCTCTCGGCCCTGTGTGCGTATGTGTGTGAGTGTGGGTGTGTGTGTGCGAATGTGTGCATGTGTGTGTGTGTGTGTGTGTGTGTGTGTGTGTGTGTGTGTGTGTGTGTGTGTGTGTGTGTGTGTGTGTGTGTGTGTGTGTGTGTGTGTGTGTGTGTGTGTGTGTGTGTGTGTGTGTGTGCATGCGTTCCAATCCCCCTGCGAGTCTCATTTCTCTTGAATCCATCATCCAGACGTCACATTACCTAGCGCCCTTTACAAGCGCCCAGTGTTTTTCTACTTAATTGTAGTCCTCCTCTACCTTCCCCCTATATAATGAATGGCCTGTCCTCTCGTTATGGCCGTTAGAGAACACACACAGAAGCCTCGTTTAAACCTGGTGCTAACATGCGTCCTTTGTCCTGATATTATCCACATTCTGACTGTGTCACATTGTAGCCGTTGAATCTACACGAGGTAGTAAATGTGTCTCTTGTCCGTCCACTGTGTCTTGGTCCCTCCCTGTACGCAAATTAGTTGACGGATATTCGTACTAAATAATATTTATTTCTTTATTTTAAGAAACATAGATTTTGTAAGTCAACGGCGCCACCTGTCAATGATTTTAGATGGCGGGATAATGATGATTTCAGTGCTTTCTCTTGGGAGATATCCAAACACAATACGTGCCTGGCTACCTCTGGAGGTGGGCAGGAAGACATGATCACAATCAGTGTATTTTGATCGTCTAAACCTGTCTACAAATGTGTCCAAAATCAGGATGTGGACACAGTCAGGAAAAAGGATGCGTGTTATCGCCGGGTATAAACGGAGCTAGAGAGGAGAGAGAGACGCCTCCCTCCCTCCATCCTTCTCTTCCTCCGTCCCTCCCTCCTATGGCCCCCTGTACACAATAGAGAGACTGCTAGATGCCTCACTCCATCCCTCTCTCCTTCCACCCCCCCTCCCTCCTGCGGCCCCCTGTACAATAGAAGTGGTGAGACTAGTTGTGTTGTAAAGAAAGCCAAACAACGTGAAAAAACCTGTTGAGACATCCACTACCTCTACCTCTACTACTACCACTACCACTCCATCCACTACCACTACCACTCCATCCACTACCACTCCATCCACTACCACTCCATCCACTACCACTACCACTCCATCCACTACCACTCCATCCACTACCACTACCACTCCATCCACTACCACTACTACTACCACTACCACTCCATCCACTACCACTACCACTCCATCCACTACCACTCCATCCACTACCACTCCATCCACTACCTCTACCACTACTACTACCACTACTACTACTACTACCACTACCACTCCATCCACTACCACTACCACTCCATCCACTACCACTACTACTACCACTACCACTCCATCCACTACCACTACCACTCCATCCACTACCACTACCACTCCATCCACTACCACTCCATCCACTACCACTCCATCCACTACCACTACCACTCAATCCACTACACTCCATCCACTACCACTACCCCTCCATCCACTACCACTACCACTAATACTCCATCCACTACCGCTCCATCCACTACCACTACCACTACCACTCCATCCACTACCCCTCCATCCACTACCACTACCACTACTACTCCATCCACTACCACTCCATCCACTACCACTACCACTCCATCCACTACCCCTCCATCCACTACCACTACCACTACTACTCCATCCACTACCACTCCATCCACTACCACTACCACTACCACTCCATCCACTACCACTCCATCCACTACCACTACCACTCCATCCACTACACTCCATCCACTACCACTACCACTCCATCCACTACCACTACCACTCCATCCACTACCACTTCACTACCACTACATCCACTACCACTCCATCCACTACCACTACCACTCCATCCACTACCACTCCATCCACTACCACTACCACTCCATCCACTACCACTCCATCCACTACCACTACCACTATCACTACCACTACCACTCCATCCACTACCACTCCATCCACTACCACTACCACTCCATCCACTACCACTACACTCCATCCACTACCACTACCACTACCACTCCATCCACTACCACTACCACTACCACTCCATCCACTACCACTCCATCCACTACCACTCCATCCACTACCACTACCACTACCACTACCACTACCACTCCATCCACTACCACTACCACTCCATCCACTACCACTCCATCCACTACCACTACCACTCCATCCACTACCACTACCACTCCATCCACTACCACTCCATCCACTACCACTACCACTCCATCCACTACCACTCCATCCACTACCACTACACTCTATCCACTACCACTACCACTACCACTACCACTACCACTCCATCCACTACCACTACCACTCCATCCACTACCACTCCATCCACTACCACTACCACTACCACTACCACTACCACTACTACTACCACTACCACTCCATCAACTACCACTACCACTCCATCCACTACCACTACCACTACTACTCCATCCACTACCACTACCACTCCATCCACTACCACTCCATCCACTACCACTCCATCCACTACCACTACACTCCATCCACTACCACTCCATCCACTACCACTACACTCCATCCACTACCACTCCATCCACTACCACCACCACTACCACTACCACTACACTCCATCCACTACCACTCCATCCACTACCACTACACTCCATCCACTACCACTCCATCCACTACCACCACCACTACCACTACCACTACACTCCATCCACTACCACTCCATCCACTACCACTACCACTACCACTACCACTACCACTCCATCCACTACCACTCCATCCACTACCACTACCACTACCACTACCACTACCACTACTACTACCACTACCACTCCATCAACTACTACTACCACTCCATCCACTACCACTACCACTACCACTCCATCCACTACCACTACCACTACCACTACACTCCATCCACTACCACTACCACTACCACTACCACTACACTCCATCCACTACCACTCAAACACAGCATGCAGGACATCACCTGCCGGTTAGGCTGATTTTTCAGTGTGGACCGAATGACATCATTTATCTGCCTACTTTAGAGGGAGAGGAAGAATTGTCTCAATGGATGTGGTCCTTCAAGGAAGTCTTTTTCAGTAGCATACACAAGATGGCAGTGTTATCCCATACAGCGGGTGCTCTACCTTGTTCTTTAGCATTACCTCATTACTATGGACCAACCACCTCTTCCAGACACTCAGCTGCACACAGTTCATTATTTTGTTCCATGAATGAAAAAGGGACGTGCTGACTTTACGAAATAAAACAAACAAATAAACATTATTCATCACATGCTTCGTAAACAACAGGTGTAGACTAACAGTGAAATGCTGACTTACGGCTCCTTTTCCAGCAACACAGAGTTAAAGACAAAATAAAATAAAATATACAGAAAAAGGGAAATAATGAATAAAAACACAGTGAATAATGAATAATAATAATGAGTAAAAACAACATGGCTATATACAGGCAGTACCAGTACTGAGTCGATGTGCAGGGGTAACAGGTAATAACATGGCTATATACAGGAAATAAGAGGTAATAACATGCCTGTATACAGACAGTACCAGTACTGATTTGATGTGCAAATAACATGGCTATATACAGGGAATACGAGGTAATAACATGGCTATGTACAGGGAATACGAGGTAATAACATGGCTATGTACAGGGAATACGAGGTAATAACATGGCTATATACAGGGAATACAAGGTAATAACATGGCTATATACAGGGAATACAAGGTAATAACATGGCTATATACAGGGAATACAAGGTAATAACATGGCTATATACAGGGAATATGAGGTATTAACATGGCTATATACAGGGGTCTGAGGTAATAACATGGCTATATACAGGAAATAAGAGGTAATAACATGCCTGTATACAGACAGTACCAGTACTGATTTGATGTGCAAATAACATGGCTATATACAGGGGTCTGAGGTAATAACATGGCTATATACAGGGAATACGAGGTAATAACATGGCTATGTACAGGGAATACGAGGTAATAACATGGCTATATACAGGGGTCTGAGGTAATAACACGGCTATATACAGGGAATACAAGGTAATAACATGGCTATATACAGGGGTCTGAGGTAATAACATGGCTATATACAGGGAATACGAGGTAATAACATGGCTATATACAGGGGTCTGAGGTAATAACATGGCTATATACAGGGAATACGAGGTAATAACGTGGCTATATACAGGGAATACGAGGTAATAACATGGCTATATACAGGGAATACAAGGTAATAACATGGCTATATACAGGGAATACGAGGTAATAACATGGCTATATACAGGGAATACGAGGTAATAACATGGCTATATACAGGGGTCTGAGGTAATAACATGGCTATATACAGGGAATACGAGGTAATAACATGGCTATATACAGGAAATATGAGGTAATAACGTGGCTATATAGAGGGAATACGAGGTAATAACATGGCTATATACAGGGAATACGAGGTAATAACATGGCTATATACAGGGAATACGAGGTAATAACATGGCTATATACAGGGAATACGAGGTAATAACATGGCTATATACAGGGAATACGAGGTAATAACATGGCTATATACAGGGAATACGAGGTAATAACATGGCTATATACAGGGAATACGAGGTAATAACATGGCTATATACAGGGAATACGAGGTAATAACATGGCTATATACAGGGAATACGAGGTAATAACATGGCTATATACAGGGGTCTGAGGTAATAACATGGCTATATACAGGGAATACGAGGTAATAACATGGCTATATACAGGGAATACAAGGTAATAACATGGCTATATACAGGGAATACAAGGTAATAACATGGCTATATACAGGGAATACGAGGTAATAACATGGCTATATACAGGGAGTACCAGGTAATAACATGGCTATATACAGGGAATACGAGGTAATAACATGGCTATATACAGGGGTCTGAGGTAATAACATGGCTATATACAGGGAATACAAGGTAATAACATGGCTATATACAGGCAGTACCAGTACTGAGTCGATGTGCAGGGGTACGAGGTAATAACATGGCTATATACAGGCAGTACCAGTACCAGTACCAGTACCAGTACCAGTATGTCGGTGTGTGTCCGCGGTAGGGTGTGTGTATCTGTGTGTGTATGTGTGTTGGGGTGTCAGTGCAACTATGTGTGAGTGTGTGGGTAGAGTCCCGTGTGTTTGAGTGTGAGCCAGTGCAAATGGGTCAATGCAGGTAGTCTGGGTAGCCATTTGATTAGCTAATTAGCAGCCTTGTTTAGCGGTCTTATAGATTAGGGGTAGAAGCTGTTCAGGGTCCTTTTGGTTCCAGAATTGGTGCACTGGTACTGCTTGCTGTGAGGTAGAAGAGAGATCAGTCTATGGGTTGGGCTGCTGGAGTCTTTGAAAAATGTTTGGGCCTTCCTCTGACACCGCCTAGTATAGCAGTCCTGGATGGCAGGGAGCTCGTCCCCAGTGATGTACTGGGCCGTACACATTACCCTCTGTAGCGCCTTGCAGTCGGATGCCAAGCAGTTTCCATACCAAGCGGTGATGCAGCCAGTCAAGATGCTCTCGATGGTGCAGATGAATAACTTTTTGAAGATCTGAGGGTCCATGCCAAATCTTTTCAGCCTCCTGAGATGGAATAGGCGTTGTCATGCCCTCTCCACTACAACCTCACCGCTCCACTACAACCTCATCGATGTGGATGGGGGCGTGCTCGCCCATCCGTCTCCTTCAGTCCACGATCAGCTCTGTTGTCTTGCTGACGTTGAGGGAGAAGTTGTTGTCCTGGGACCACACTGCCAGATCTCTGACCTCCTCCCCATAGGCTGCCTCATCGTCATCGGTGATCAATCCTACCACCGTCGTGTCGTCAGCAAACTTGATGATGGTCTTGGAGTCGTGTGCGACCACACAGTCGTTAGTGAACAGGGAGTACAGGAGGGGACTAAGAACACACCCCTGAGGGGCTCCTGTGTTGATGATCAGCGTGGCGGATGTGTTGTTGCCTACCTTCACCACCTGGGGCGGTGCGGCCCGTCAGGATGTCCAGGATCCAGTTGCAGAGGGAGGTGGTCAGTCCCAGGGTACTGAGGTTGGTGATGAGCTTACAGGGTACTATGTTGTTGAATGTTAAGCTGTAGTCAACGAACAGGATTCTTACATATGTATTCCTTTTGTTCAGGTGGGTGAGGGCAGTGTGGAGTACAATAGAGATTGTGTCATCTGTGGATCTGTTTGGGGACGGTGTGTGAATTAGAGTGGGTCCAGGGTGTCTGGGATGATGGTGTTAATGTAAGTCATGAGCAGCCCTTCAAAGCATTTCATGGCTATAGATGTGAGTGCTACGGGGCATTCTTGGGCACAGGGACTATGGTGGCCTGCTTGAAACAAATTGGTATTGCAGACCGGGTCAGGGATAGGTTGAAAATGTCAGTGAAGACACTTGCCAGATGGTCAGCTCTGAGTATGCGTCATGATATTCCATCTGGCCCTGTTTAAAGGTCCTGCTCATGTTGGCTACAGAGAGTGAGATCACACAGTCATTCAGAACAGCTGGTGCTCTCATGCATGGTTTAGTGGTTCTTGCCTAGAAGCGAGCATAGAAGGCATTTAGCTCATCTGGTAGGCTAGCATCTCTGGGCAGCTCATGGCTGGGTTTCTCTTTGTAAACCCTCATAGTTTTCAAGCCCTGTTACATCAGCCGAGTGTCAGAGCCGGCGTAGTAGAATTCAATCTTCGATCTGTATTGACACTTTGCCTGTTTGAGGGTTTGTCGGAGGTCTTAGCGTCCGGATAGTGTCCCGCTACTTGAAAGTGGCAGCTTGTAATCCATGGCTTCTGGTTGGGGTATGTACGTAAGGTCACTGTGTGGGACGACGTCATTGATGCACTTATTAATGAAGCCAATGACTGATGTAGTAAGCGCCTCAATATTATCGGATGAGTCCCGAAACATACCCCAGTCTGTGCTAGCAAAACAGTGCTGTAGCTTAGCATCCGCTTTGTCAGACCACTTCCGTATTGATTGCGTCACTGGTACTGCTTGTTGGAGTTTTTGCAGGAAGCAGTAGGATAGAGTTATGGTCTGATTTGCCAAAGGGAGGGTGAGGGAGGGTCTTGTATGCGTTTCTGTGTGTGGAGTAAAGGTGATCTAGAGTTTACACACACGATGCCTGTCACATATTTATTCCTATGTCTTAGCATGGTCATTACTTCATGTCATCTAAATACACTTTAGGTATGATTTAGGGCATACCGTAGTTCAATATGTATGGTACAAAGGAAATGACTTGAGGTTTAACCAGGAGCTTAACATAAGACAGCGTTGATATATGATGTAGTTCAAACTCTGCTCTATAACTAAGAGTTAATTATGAAAGACTCCAACACCAAGAAGACATGTTTACATTTTCATCTGAATATTGCTGTAATCTGTTCACAGGACACATTTATACCAGTTGGTTAAATGAGGCCATAGCTTTTCAGGCCAGTTACATAATGACCAAAGGTATGTGGACACCTGCATAACAGTCCCCACTCTTCTAGGAAGGCTTTCAGTGGCATTGGCATTGAGCATGGTGATCTTAGGCTTGTGTATGGGTGCTCAGCCATGGAAACCCATTTCATGAAGCTCCCGACAAACAGTTATTGTGCTGACGTTCCTTCTAGAGGCAGTTTGGAACTGGACCGATGATTTTTACACGCTACACGCTTCAGCACTCAGCGGTCCCATTCTGTGAGCTTGTGTGGCCTACCATTTCGAGGCTGAGCCGTTGTTGCTCCTAGACATTTCCCCTTCGCAATAACAGCACTTACAGTTGACCGGGGCAGCTCTAGCATGGTAGTAATTTGATGAACTGACTTGTTGGAAAGGTGGCATCCTATGACTGTGCCACATTGAAAGTCACTGAGCTCTGCAGCAAGGTGATTCTACTGTCAATGTTTGTCTATGGAGATTGCACGGCGGTGTGCTCGATTGGATACACCTGTTGCAAACGGGTATGGTTGAAGTAGCTGAATCCACTAATTTGAAGGGGTGTCCACATACTTTTGTATATACACTACCATTCAAAGGTTTGGGGTCGCTTAGAAATGGCCTTGTTTTTCATGGAAACATACACGAAATGAGTTGCAAAATGAATAGGAAATATAGTCAAGACGTTGACAAGGTTATAAATAATGATTTTTAATTGAAATAGTAATGGTGTCCTTCAAATTTGCTTCCGTCAAAGAATCCTCCATTTGCAGCAATTACAGCCTTGCAGACCTTTGGCAATCTAGTTGTCAATTTGTTGAAGTAATCTGAAGAGATTTCACCCCATGCTTCCTGAAGCACCTCCCACAAGTTGGATTGGCTTGATGGGAACTTCTCATGTACCATACGGTCAATCTTCTCCCACAACAGCTCAATAGGGTTGAGATCTGGTGACTGTGCTGGCCACTCCATTATAGACAGAATACCAGCTGACTGCTTCTTCCCTAAATAGTTCTTGCATAGTTTGGAGCTGTGCTTTGGGTCATTGTCCTGTTGTAGGAGAAATTGGCTCCAATTAAGCGCCGTCCACAGGGTATGGCATGGCGTTGCAAAATGGAGTGATAGCCTTCCTTCTTCAAGATCCCTTTTACTCTGTACAAATCTCCCACTTTACCACCACCAAAGCAGCCCCAGACCATCACATTGTCTCCACCATGCTTCACAGATGGTGTCAAGCACTCCTCCAGCATCTTTTCATTATTTTCTGCATCTCACGAATGTCCTTGTTTGTGATCTGAACACCTCAAACTTAGATTAGTCTGTCCATAACACTTTTTCCAATCTTCCTCTGTCCAGTGTCTGTGTTCTTTTGCCCATCTTAATATTTTATTTTTATTGGCCAGTCTGAGAAATTGCTTTTTCTTTGCAACTCTGTCTAGAAGGCCAGCATCCCGGAGTCGCCTCTTCACTGTTGACTTTGAGACTGGTGTTTTCCGGGTACTATTTAATGAAGCTGACTTGTGAGGCGTCTGTTTCTCAAACTAGACACTCTAACGTACTTGTCCTCTTGCTCAGTTGTGCACCGGGGCCTCCCACTCCTCTTTCTATTCTGGTTAGAGCCAGTTTACACTGTTCAGTGAAGGGAGTAGTACACAGCGTTGTACAAGATCTTCAGTTTCTTGGCAATTTCTCGCATGGAGTAGCCTTCATTTTTCAGAACAAGAATAGACTGATGAGTTTCAGAAGAAAGTACTTTGTTTCTGGACATTTTGAACCTGTAATCGAACCCACAAATGCTGATGCTCCAAATACTCAACTAGTCTAAAGAAGGCCTGTTTTATTGCTTCTTTAATCAGGACAACAGTTTTCAGCTGGGCTAACATAATTGCAAAAGGGTTTTCTAATAATCAATTAGCCTTTTAAAATGATAAACTTGGATTAGCTAACACAACGTGCCATTGGAACACAGGAGTGATGGTTGCTGATAATGGGCCTCTCCATGCCTATGTAGATATTCCATTAAAAAATCAGCTGTTTCCAGCTACAATAGTCATTTACAACATGAACAATGTCTACACTGTATTTCTGATCAATTTGATGTTATTTTAATGGACAAAAAATGTGCTTTTCTTACAAAAACAAGGACATTTTTAAGTGACCCCAAACTTTTGAACGGTAGAGTATATTATAAATCTAAAGAAGTACTTTTTTTTGTTGCAACACTCATTTCTTCTAAACTCATCACTCTTGTTAGGATGCTCCATCTATGCTCAGCTAGTCACCCTGCTGGTGGCTGATACAATATTACAGTACACCCAATTTACAGGTCAACATGAGAGGTAGACAAGAAAATCATTACGGTTTGATTCATATATCTGTTCTTTTAATATCCACAGACCTTAGTTTAGAGTCTGACCAGGTCCTGTAGGTAAACACCCAAGGATAGATCAATGTCAGCTCACTGGGAATGGAAACTCAGTCTGCCTCCCAAATACCACCCTTTTCCCTTTATAGTGCACTATTTGTTTCACCGGAGGGCGCTGGTCAAATGTAGTGCACTATACAGGGAATATGGTGCCATTTGGAACACCGACACAGTCTCAAGGAAAAACACCAGAGCTTCGGGCCACTGCAGAGAGTCATATTGGGATGTCTAGAGCTCTGGCAGTACGGTTTCAAATAATGAATTCCTTAATGTACGAAGGAATTACAAAACCGATCCCCAGTGGTCCAGGACTGCCAGGAAGTCTAAAATAATTGAGCAGTTGGTTTCTAGTAGGTTGATATCTGCTCCAAATGTCCTTTTCCTTCCATTTGGGGGTCTTGTGACTTTGAGGCCAGGGACTACAACCCAAACAGGACCCTATTCCCTATATATAGTGCTCTATGGTGTCTCTGGTCAAAAGTAGTGTGCTGAAAAGGGAATAGAGTGTGATTTGGGACGCAGTCTGGGTCTGGGAGCGATGATGGAACTGTGGTGGGACATAATCAAGAGCCATGTCAGGAAATGGACCTCGGGAGAATACTCTCCCTCTCAGATCATTTATCGTCGCATCCAATCACTGAGGTCGTAGTTTAATATCACTACCCACCTACCTACCGGACCAAATGGAGGTATGAAAAGTGACACTATAATAAAACAGGATGGAAGCAGGGTATAGTGGCGGGAACCGGGTTACTGAGATTTACCGGGATTTCCCTCCCATACCCACTCTCTTTTCCCGGGATAAATAATTGCGAGAAACCGTTTTTATTTCTAAAATGGAACTGTTAAATGATGTCTAAATATATTTTCATATGGCTTTCTCTGCTCTGCTATCTGCATGTTCAATAATCAACGCTCAGTGTGTGTGTGTTTGTGAGTGTGTGTGTGTGTATGTTTATGTGTGTGTGTGTGTGTGTGTGTGTGTGTGTGTGTGTGTGTGTGTGTGTGTGTGTGTGTGTGTGTGTGTGTGTGTGTGTGTGTGTGTGTTTATGTGTGTGTGTGTGTGTGTGTGTGTGTGTGTGTGTGTGTGTGTGTGTGTGTGTGTGTGTGTGTGTGTGTGTGTGTTGTAGTCATAGCTGCAGGAAGTATGGGTGCTGAAATTAAAACAAAAAAGAACAATATTCTGAACACGTCTTGATCTTCATGTTGAAAAATAACGTGAGAACTGGGTGTCTTTTAATGAACTAGAATTGAAGAAGCAAGTTTGATGTTTTTCTGTCTTGAATAAAAGGAATAATGGAAAAGAAAAATGTCTGGACTTGTTTATTTAATGTTATTATATAGTCCCAGTTTGTGTAGGCAGAAGGCCTACAGAAGGTAACTAAATATTCCCCCCGATAACCAGGTGCACGGAGAGAGAAAACAGCCACAACCTTCCCAAATTCCCCTGATAACCAGGTGCACGGAGAGAGAAAACAGCCACAACCTTCCCAAATTCCCCTGATAACCAGGTGCACGGAGAGAGAAAACAGCCATTTACACCCCTTTTGACATCAGCAGGTGTCCCAACGTGCTGTACAGATACCCAGCATAAAACCCTGAAGAGAAAGCAATGCAGAGGCAGACTATCAGTACTGGGCTTTTCCTGTAGTGCTGGATGCTGGATGCTACTGTCATTGGTGTTACTGTCAATGGTGATGCTGTTAATGGATGCTACTGTCATTGGTGATGCTGTCATTAGTGATTCTGTCATTAGTGATGCTGTCATTGGTGAGGCTGCCATTGGTGATGCTGTCATTGGTGAGGCTGCCATTGGTGATGCTGTCATTGGTGATGCTGTCATTAGTGATTCTGTCATTAGTGATGCTGTCATTGGTGAGGCTGCCATTGGTGATAATGCAATTGGTGATGCTGTCATTGCTGATGCTGTCATTGGTGATGCTGTCATTGTTGATACTGTCATTGGTGATGCTGTCATTGTTGATACTGTGATTAGTGATGCTGTCATTCCTGATGCTGTCATTCCTGATGCTGTCATTGTTGATACTGTCATTGGTGATGCTGTCATTGTTGATACTGTGATTAGTGATGCTGTCATTGTTGATACTGTGATTGGTGATGCTGTCATTGTTGATACTGTCATGGGTGATGCTGTCATTGGTGATACTGTCATTGTTGATGCTGTCATTGCTGATGCTGTCATTGGTGACGCTAGCATTGTTGATAGTGTCATTAGTGATGCTGTCAAGCAGAATATGAAAGCAGTTATATGGATTCACAGGGTCAGTACATGAGGTTGGTCAATCACGAACGCTACAACTATTAGGTGAGTTAGGCTGTAAACATATTAGATCCTCAGCCTAACCCTCTGATGTGTAGCATGTCAGTGTGTTAGGCCAGACACAACAGATAGAACAGATTGTCCCTCGCTCCAACACACACTACAAATAGAACACTCCAGTAACACGCCCACCAGGCCAGCCAGAAAAGGGATTGGGTTATTTCAAAGATGAATGTGGCTCCCAGCTTTTAGGCACACAACACAAGTCCAGTGAAAGGGAACATTGCATCATTTGATGGGGCATTTCAAATGTCCCTTGGGAAATAGCTGCCTGGAGCTAAATGAAATATATATGGTAGTCATAGTGGTTTTTGGATGCAGCCCACAACTCACTGTGCTGTGCCACTGGTGCTACTCTCCCAGACAGTTGTCCTTGAAGATGTGGTTTAACTTGTCTGTAGTGGTGACGTTTAGTCCTATCTATATATCCAGTTCTAGGAATCTAGAAGCCTATGTTTACTCCTGTCTATTATATTTAGTTCTAGGAATCTAAAACCCTATGTTTAGTCCTGTCTATATATCCAGTTCTAGGAATTTAAAATCCTACGGTTAGTCCTGTCTACATATCTAGTTTTAGGAATCTAAAACCCTACGTTTAGTTCTGTCTATTATATCCAGTTCTAAAAATCTAAAACCCTATGTTTAGTCCTGTCTATATATCCAGTTCTAAGAATCTAAAACCCTATGTTTAGTCCTGTCTATATATCTAGTTCTAGGAATCTAAAACCCTACGTTTAGTCCTGTCTATTATATCTAGTTCTAGGAATATAGAACCCTACGTTTAGTCCTGTCTATATATCTAGTTCTAGGAATCTAGAACCCTATGTTTAGTCCTGTCTATTATATGTAGTTCTAGGAATCTAAAACCCTACGTTTAGTCCTGTCTATTAAATCTAGTTCTAGGAATCTAAAACCCTACGTTTAGTCCTGTCTATATATCTAGTTCTAGGAATCTAGAACCCTATGTTTAGTCCTGTCTATATATCTAGTTCTAGGAATAAAGAACCCTACATTTAGTCCTGTCTATTATATCTAGTTCTAGGAATCTAGAACCCTATGTTTAGTCCTGTCTATATATCTAGTTCTAGGAATCTAAAACCCTACGTTTAGTCCTGTCTATATATCTAGTTCTAGGAATCTAGAACCCTACGTTTAGTCCTGTCTATTATATCTAGTTCTAGGAATATAGAACCCTACGTTTAGTCCTGTCTATATATCTAGTTCTAGGAATAAAGAACCCTACATTTAGTCCTGTCTATATATCTAGTTCTAGGAATCTAGAACCCAACGTTTATTCCTGTCTATATATCTAGTTCTAGGAATCTAGAACCCTGCGTTTAGTCCTGTCTATGTATTTTTAGTTCTAGGAATCTAGAACCCTTGAGGACTGACTGTTTTTGAGTAGCACTGCATACTCACAACGAGGCTTGAGTGAATCATAGATTAGTTTGATAAACAAGTAAAACAGTGTGATAATATACTGTATCTCTAAATGAACTGCAGTTACAACACAGTCAGACAATAGACAGTTACAACACAGTCAGACCATAGACAGTTACAACACAGTCAGACAATAGACAGTTACAACACAGTCAGACAACAGACAGTTACAACACAGTCAGACAATAGACAGTTACAACACAGACAGACAATAGACAGTTACAACACAGTCAGACAATAGACAGTTACAACACAGACAGACGATAGACAGTTACGACATAGTCAGACAATAGACAGTTACAACACAGTCAGACAATAGACAGTTACAACACAGTCAGACAATAGACAGTTACAACACAGTCAGACAATAGACAGTTACAACACAGTCAGACAATAGACAGTTACAACACAGTCAGACAATAGACAGTTACAACATAGTCAGACAATAGACAGTTACAACACAGTCAGACCATAGACAGTTACAACACAGTCAGAAAATAGACAGTTACAACACAGTCAGACAATAGACAGTTACAACACCGTCAGACCATAGACAGTTACAACACAGTCAGACAATAGACAGTTACAACACAGTCAGACAATAGACAGTTACAACATAGACAGACAATAGACAGTTACAACAGAGTCAGACAATAGACAGTTACAACACGGTCAGACAATAGACAGTTGCAACGCAGTCAGACAATAGACAGTTACAACACAGTCAGACAATAGACAGTTACAACACAGTCAGACAATAGACAGTTACAACACAGTCAGACAATAGACAGTTACAACACAGTCAGACAATAGACAGTTACAACACAGTCAGACAATAGACAGTTACAACACAGTCAGACAATAGACAGTTACAACACAGTCAGACCATAGACAGTTACAACACAGTCAGACAATAGACAGTTACAACACAGTCAGACAATAGACAGTTACAACACAGTCAGACAATAGACAGTTACAACACAGTTAGACAATAGACAGTTACAACACAGTCAGACAATAGACAGTTACAACACAGTCAGACCATAGACAGTTACAACACAGTCAGACAATAGACAGTTACGACATAGTCAGACAATAGACAGTTACAACACAGTCAGACAATAGACAGTTACAACACAGTCAGACAATAGACAGTTACAACACAGTTAGACAATAGACAGTTACAACACAGTCAGACAATAGACAGTTACAACACAGTCAGACAATAGACAGTTACAACGCAGTCAGACCATAGACAGTTACAACACAGTCAGACCATAGACAGTTACAACACAGTCAGACAATAGACAGTTACGACATAGTCAGACAATAGACAGTTACAACACAGTCAGACAATAGACAGTTACAACACAGTCAGACAATAGACAGTTACAACACAGTTAGACAATAGACAGTTACAACACAGTCAGACAATAGACAGTTACAACACAGTCAGACAATAGACAGTTACAACGCAGTCAGACCATAGACAGTTACAACACAGTCAGACCATAGACAGTTACAACACAGTCAGACAATAGACAGTTACAACACAGTCAGACAATAGACAGTTACAACACAGTCAGACCATAGACAGTTACAACACAGTCAGACAATAGACAGTTACAACACAGTCAGACCATAGTAATTTAATATAATTAAATCCAAACCGTGTAATTTCTGTAGTTGGTTTTTCTCCCTTGCTCAATTGAGATCAATCTCAGAGTTAACAAAATCTATTCCCAATAACATACAGTAGGCACATTTCAGATGGATTTACACATCTTTATTTCAGATAGCCATCAAAGTATGAAGACAGAGATTTGTAGTGGTTTTTGTGCCTTGCTTACCTCGTTGAAATTCACCCAAATCAATATGAATATTTTTTACAAATGAGTTACGGCTGAATAGGACAAAAAGGCCTTTTCATAAAGTCAATGTCAACGTTTATAGAATTGTGATATTTGTTCGGTTTTGAGTTATGAAACCAAAGAAAGAGATGTGCTGCTGAGATCTCAAATACTTAATGTCAAAAGGATTGGATTTATATTAAAGAGGATATAGCATGGAATTGTTGGTTTCTACCACAGAAGTAATGTGTTTGTCATCAGCGTCGTAAGGGACAGACCAAGGCACAGCGGGTATAGTGCTCATCTTCCTTCTTTATTTAGAGAGAACACAAACAAAATAAACAAACGACCAAACCGTTCCGTAAGGCACGCAGGCTATACAGAAAACAACCACCCACAAACCCAAAGGAAAAACAGGCTGCCTAAGTATGGCTTCCAATCAGAGACACATAGAAAACGAACATAGAAAATGAAAACTAGAACAAATCCCCTCTAAATAAACCAACCCCAAAACACACAGAAACAACACCCCCTGCCACGCCCTGACCATACTACAATGACCAATGACCCCTTTACTGGTCAGGACGTGACAGTGTTGGTAAGTATGTTTACATATTTCTCTGTGTGCCAACTTTCATGAAGCCTTCTACAACTCAAAAATATTGTCATCAATTTGTGAATAAATTCACAGTATTTACTGTAAGGGTAGAATTAAGTATGTTTCAGAATTCTGAAAAGCTCACATTTAAGAAATCCAGAGAATTGAATCCCTATGTGCCTTTTCCATCCGTTGTGTAATTGATACAGGATTCAGAGAACTGAATCCCTATGTGCCTTTTCCATCCGTGTGTAATTGATACAGGTTTCAGAGAACTGAATCCCTATGTGCCTTTTCCATCCGTGTGTAATTGATACAGGTTTCAGAGAACTGAATCCCTATGTGCCTTTTCCATCCGTGTGTAATTGATACAGGTTTCAGAGAACTGAATCCCTATGTGCCTTTTCCATCCGTGTGTAATTGATACAGGTTTCAGAGAACTGAATCCCTATGTGCCTTTTCCATCCGTGTGTAATTGATACAGGTTTCAGAGAATTGTCTTCTTAGAAAATACATGGATCATCAGACTATGCAGCTGCCTAAAGCAACAACATAAAAACATTTTCTCTTATTGAACGGTTTGTATAATAACAGCATGGTGTAGTATGGCTGCTGATGACATTTCCATTTGGCTTGTCAGAAATCACAAAGCCCACATTTACTGGGAACATCTGTTGAAGTCCTCCCAGGAGCCCCAAGTGGCTCAGAAATCCTGCTTTATAGTGAGGTGTCAGAATCTTTAACAGGCTGTCTCTTTATCCTCCTTCCTGAGCTGATTCCCTTTCATTCCTAGAAGACTTTCTCTGGATGTGCCCTAAATGGCAGACTATTTGGCACCCTCTCCCTTATAAAGTGGGCATGCACTACATAGGGAACCGGGTGCCATTTGGGATGCAGAATCAGTCTCCGTGACCTTTAACTCTGGCTCACCTGCTCCTCACCAGGAATAATGGTGCCTTTTTCTATTCTGAGGGGGAGAAGGAGTCTTGGATTTGACAAAGCCGGTTTCTGGAGTGCTGACCGTTCCGTTTCTTCCTGGTTTTCTATAAAGAAAGAAAACCCTGAATGGAAATATTCCTCTAACGACATCTCTAGTCTCTAACAGAGTAATTGCTGTGCATGACAAAGTAAATATTTAAGACCTGGTGTAGTGTGTGTAGATGTGTTCAACTGTACAGAGGCATATTGGGTATATTCAGGGGGAAAGCTTTTTGTTGACTTGTTTGTTCTGAAAAGAAAAGAAATGTGATTCAAATGTTTGAATATCAATAAGAGCCATTTATGAAAAGAAGTATGACAGTGAAAACGGTGAATTGTATTTTCTTCCATGATGTATTCGCCACAGATGTTTTGTAATATTTTTTTCCTTTGACTGATGTCTATACCGAAGTACATAAATTATATATGTTATAGCTGATTGTGTCTGAAACACACTCCTCTGAGTCAATCTCTAGTGCTGAAACACACTCCTCTTTGAGTCAGTCTCTAGTGTTCAGTCTGAAACACACTCCTCTTTGAGTCAATCTCTAGTGTTCAGTCTGAAACACACCCCTCTGAGTCAGTCTCTAGTGTTCAGTCTGAAACACACTCCTCTTTGAGTCAATCTCTAGTGTTCAGTCTGAAACACACTCCTCTTTGAGTCAATCTCTAGTGTTCAGTCTGAAACACACTCCTCTTTGAGTCATTCTCTAGTAATACGTCTGAAACACACTTCTCTTTGAGTCAGTCTCTAGTGTTCAGTCTGAAACACACTCCTCTTTGAGTCAGTCTCTCGTGTTCAGTCTGAAACACACTCCTCTGAGTCAATCTCTAGTGTTCAGTCTGAAACACACTCCTCTTTGAGTCAGTCTCTAGTGTTCAGTCTGAAACACACTCCTCTTTGAGTCAGTCTCTAGTGTTCAGTCTGAAACACACTCCTCTTTGAGTCAGTCTCTAGTGTTCAGTCTGAAACACACTCCTCTTTGAGTCAGTCTCTAGTGTTCAGTCTGAAACACACTCCTCTTTGAGTCAGTCTCTAGTGTTCAGTCTGAAACACACTCCTCTTTGAGTCAGTCTCTAGTGTTCAGTCTGAAACACACTCCTCTTTGAGTCAGTCTCTAGTGTTCAGTCTGAAACACACTCCTCTTTGAGTCTGTCTCTAGTGTTCAGTCTGAAACACACTCCTCTTTGAGTCAGTCTCTAGTGTTCAGTCTGAAACACACTCCTCTTTGAGTCAGTCTCTAGTGTTCAGTCTGAAACACACTCCTCTTTGAGTCAGTCTCTAGTGTTCAGTCTGAAACACACTCCTCTTTGAGTCTGTCTCTAGTGTTCAGTCTGAAACACACTCCTCTTTGAGTCAGTCTCTAGTGTTCAGTCTGAAACACACTCCTCTTTGATTCAGTCTCTAGTGTTCAGTCTGAAACACACTCCTCTTTGAGTCTGTCTCTAGTGTTCAGTCTGAAACACACTCCTCTTTGAGTCAGTCTCTAGTGTTCAGTCTGAAACACACTCCTCTTTGATTCAGTCTCTAGTGTTCAGTCTGAAACACACTCTTTGAGTCAGTCTCTAGTGTTCAGTCTGAAACACACTGCTCTTTGAGTCAGTCTCTAGTGTTAGGTCTGGTGTGTTAATGAGCAGGATCGGAGTGCTAAGGGATCCGGCTGAGACGTTTATCTCTCTCTCTCGCTCTCCTTCTCTCTCTCTTTCTCTCTGCTTCTCTCTTTCTTTCTCTCTTCTTCTCTCTCTCTTTCTCTCTGCTTCTCTCTTTCTTTCTCTCTTCTTCTCTCTTTCTTCTTCTCTCTTTCTCTCTCACTCTTTCTCTCTTTCTTTCTCTCTCTTTCTCTCTCACTCTTTCTCTCTCTCTCTTTCTCTCTCTATCGCTTTCTCTCGTCTCTCCTTACAACCGTTTGTAGTTCATTACTACGGGACTCAAGTGTCTGCATCAGTCAACCATTTGAAAAGAGCTGTGATGTCATTAGCATCTTCTACAGAAGTCACGTCTCTTATCCTGATATCTCCAGACACCATGAATGTGATGTCCATAGTGTGATGAGATTATGAACCAATTGATATTTACCTTTTTATTATTCATGAATGCCCTACACAGACATTGCTTTATATGTTAAATACATTTTATTATAAGTTAGAAATGACTGTAGCCACTATAGAAGCTTGGTGACGTCACTTACCCTTATTTTACACGCGGTGTTGAAGATCAGATTCAAGTCATAATTACAGGTTCTCACTCTGCCTACTGACCCTGTGATGGTCAGATATGTTATAGTCAGCTAGAGCTGGGAGATGGAGCCTCAATAATCACACCTTCCCCCCTCAACAACAAATGACCTGTCATGTAGTCATATTGGTTCAGACACCAGGGCATTGCATCGGGACCCCACTGTGGTGTTTCTTTGAAGCACGATGTGGCGTCGATGTGGCGTCGATGTGGCGTCGATGTGGCGTCGATGTGGCGTCGATGTGGCGTCGATGTGGCGATATACGGGTCGTGTCTCAGTATTACACAGCTAATGAATGAAACCAGCCTTCATTTAACTGGTCTGTCCAACACTAAAAGGTTATGGGTCGTTGAAAATAACTGGATGAAGAGGCGGCGTAGTGGAACACTACAGCTAATACTCCTAGAGAGATGGATAACATCAGGAAATACTATACATTCTCACAGTGGTAGCCTACATTCTCACAGTGGTAGCCTACATTCTCACAGTGGTAGCCTACATTCTCACAGTGGTAGCCTACATTCTCACAGTGGTAGCCTACATTCTCACAGTGGTAGCCTACATTCTCACAGTGGTAGTCTACATTCTCACAGTGGTAGCCTACATTCTCACAGTGGTAGCCTACATTCTCACAGTGGTAGCCTACATTCTCACAGTGGTAGCCTACATTCTCACAGTGGTAGCCTACATTCTCACAGTGGTAGCCTACATTCTCACAGTGGTAGTCTACATTCTCACAGTGGTAGCCTACATTCTCACAGTGGTAGCCTACATTCTCACAGTGGTAGCCTACATTCTCACAGTGGTAGCCTACATTCTCACAGTGTTAGCCTACATTCTCACAGTGGTAGCCTACATTCTCACAGTGGTAGCCTACATTCTCACAGTGGTAGCCTACATTCTCACAGTGGTAGCCTACATTCTCACAGTGGTAGCCTACATTCTCACAGTGGTAGCCTACATTCTCACAGTGGTAGCCTACATTCTCACAGTGATAGTCTACATTCTCACAGAGGTAGCCTACATTCTCACAGTGATAGTCTACATTCTCACAGTGGTAGTCTACATTCTCACAGTGGTAGCCTACATTCTCACAGTGGTAGCCTACATTCTCACAGTGGTAGCCTACATTCTCACAGTGTTAGCCTACATTCTCACAGTGGTAGCCTACATTCTCACAGTGGTAGTCTACATTCTCACAGTAGTAGACTACATTCTCACAGTGGTAGCCTACATTCTCACAGTGGTAGCCTACATTCTCACAGTGGTAGCCTACATTCTCACAGTGGTAGCCTACATTCTCACAGTGGTAGCCTACATTCTCACAGTGGTAGTCTACATTCTCACAGTGGTAGCCTACATTCTCACAGTGATAGTCTACATTCTCACAGTGGTAGCCTACATTCTCACAGTGATAGTCTACATTCTCACAGTGATAGTCTACATTCTCACAGTGACCACAGAATTGACAAGAAACTTCAAATGGTTACATCATTTACAGTTTGATGAATAGTCATGTTTCCCAGTAGGATGTTCTCCTTATACAACCAACCCTAATGACTTCTCTTCAGGATGTTCTCCTTATACAACCAACCCTAATGACTTCTCTTCAGGATGTTCTCCTTATACAACCAACCCTAACGACTGCTCTTCAGGATGTTCTCCTTATACAACCAACCCTAACGACTGCTCTTCAGGACGTTCTCCTTATACAATCAACCCTAATGACTTCTCTTCAGGACGTTCTCCTTATACAACCAACCCTAATGACTGCTCTTCAGGATGTTCTCCTTATACAACCAACCCTAATGACTGCTCTTCAGGACGTTCTCCTTATACAACCAACCCTAATGACTGCTCTTCAGGATGTTCTCCTTATACAACCAACCCTAATGACTGCTATTCAGGACGTTCTCCTTATACAACCAACCCTAATGACTGCTCTTCAGGATGTTCTCCTTATACAACCAACCCTAATGACTGCTCTTCAGGATGTTCTCCTTATACAACCAACCCTAATGACTGCTCTTCAGGATGTTCTCCTTATACAACCAACCCTAATGACTGCTCTTCAGGATGTTCTCCTTATACAACCAACCCTAATGACTGCTCTTCAGGATGTTCTCCTTATACAACCAACCCTAATGACTGCTCTTCAGGATGTTCTCCTTATACAACCAACCCTAATGACTGCTCTTCAGGATGTTCTCCTTATACAACCAACCCTAATGACTGCTCTTCAGGACGTTCTCCTTATACAACCAACCCTAATGACTGCTCTTCAAGATGTTCTCCTTATACAACCAACCCTAATGACTGCTCTTCAGGATGTTCTCCTTATACAACCAACCCTAATGACTGCTCTTCAAGATGTTCTCCTTATACAACCAACCCTAACGACTGCTCTTCAGGATGTTCTCCTTGTACAACCAACCCTAACGACTGCTCTTCAGGATGTTCTCCTTATACAACCAACCCTAATGACTGCTCTTCAGGATGTTCTCCTTATACAACCAACCCTAACGACTGCTCTTCAAGATGTTCTCCTTATACAACCAACCCTAATGACTGCTCTTCAGGACGTTCTCCTTATACAACCAACCCTAATGACTGCTCTTCAGGACGTTCTCCTTATACAACCAAACCTAATGACTGCTCTTCAGGATGTTCTCCTTATACAATCAACCCTAATGACTTCTCTTCAGGACGTTCTCCTTATACAACCAACCCTAATGACTGCTCTTCAGGATGTTCTCCTTATACAACCAACCCTAATGACTGCTCTTCAGGACGTTCTCCTTATACAACCAACCCTAATGACTGCTCTTCAGGATGTTCTCCTTATACAACCAACCCTAATGACTGCTATTCAGGACGTTCTCCTTATACAACCAACCCTAATGACTTCTCTTCAGGATGTTCTCCTTATACAACCAACCCTAATGACTGCTCTTCAGGATGTTCTCCTTATACAACCAACCCTAACGACTGCTCTTCAAGATGTTCTCCTTATACAACCAACCCTAACGACTGCTCTTCAAGATGTTCTCCTTATACAACCAACCCTAACGACTGCTCTTCAGGATGTTCTCCTTATACAACCAACCCTAATGACTGCTCTTCAGGACGTTCTCCTTGTACAACCAACCCTAACGACTGCTCTTCAGGATGTTCTCCTTATACAACCAACCCTAACGACTGCTCTTCAGGATGTTCTCCTTATACAACCAACCCTAACGACTGCTCTTCAGGACGTTGTCCTTATACAACCAACCCTAACGACTGCTCTTCAAGATGTTCTCCTTATACAACCAACCCTAATGACTGCTCTTCAGGATGTTCTCCTTATACAACCAACCCTAACGACTGCTCTTCAAGATGTTCTCCTTGTACAACCAACCCTAACGACTGCTCTTCAGGATGTTCTCCTTAGACAACCAACCCTAATGACTGCTCTTCAGGATGTTCTCCTTATACAACCAACCCTAATGACTGTTCTTCAGGATGTTCTCCTTATACAACCAACCCTAACGACTGCTCTTCAAGATGTTCTCCTTATACAACCAACCCTAATGACTGCTCTTCAAGATGTTCTCCTTATACAACCAACCCTAATGACTGCTCTTCAGGATGTTCTCCTTATACAACCAACCCTAACGACTGCTCTTCAGGATGTTCTCCTTATACAACCAACCCTAACGACTGCTCTTCAGGATGTTCTCCTTGTACAACCAACCCTAACGACTGCTCTTCAGGATGTTCTCCTTATACAACCAACCCTAATGACTGCTCTTCAGGATGTTCTCCTTAGACAACCAACCCTAATGACTGCTCTTCAGGATGTTCTCCTTATACAACCAACCCTAACGACTGCTCTTCAAGATGTTCTCCTTATACAACCAACCCTAATGACTGCTCTTCAGGACGTTCTCCTTATACAACCAACCCTAATGACTGCTCTTCAGGACGTTCTCCTTATACAACCAAACCTAATGACTGCTCTTCAGGATGTTCTCCTTATACAATCAACCCTAATGACTTCTCTTCAGGACGTTCTCCTTATACAACCAACCCTAATGACTGCTCTTCAGGATGTTCTCCTTATACAACCAACCCTAATGACTGCTCTTCAGGACGTTCTCCTTATACAACCAACCCTAATGACTGCTCTTCAGGATGTTCTCCTTATACAACCAACCCTAATGACTGCTATTCAGGACGTTCTCCTTATACAACCAACCCTAATGACTGCTCTTCAGGATGTTCTCCTTATACAACCAACCCTAATGACTGCTCTTCAGGATGTTCTCCTTATACAACCAACCCTAACGACTGCTCTTCAAGATGTTCTCCTTATACAACCAACCCTAACGACTGCTCTTCAAGATGTTCTCCTTATACAACCAACCCTAACGACTGCTCTTCAGGATGTTCTCCTTATAAAACCAACCCTAATGACTGCTCTTCAGGACGTTCTCCTTGTACAACCAACCCTAATGACTGTTCTTCAGGATGTTCTCCTTATACAACCAACCCTAACGACTGCTCTTCAAGATGTTCTCCTTATACAACCAACCCTAATGACTGCTCTTCAAGATGTTCTCCTTATACAACCAACCCTAACGACTGCTCTTCAGGATGTTCTCCTTATACAACCAACCCTAATGACTGCTCTTCAGGATGTTCTCCTTATACAACCAACACTAATGACTGCTCTTCAGGATGTTCTCCTTATACAACCAACCCTAATGACTGCTCTTCAGGATGTTCTCCTTATACAACCAACCCTAACGACTGCTCTTCAGGATGTTCTCCTTATACAACCAACCCTAATGACTGCTCTTCAGGACGTTCTCCTTATACAACCAACCCTAACGACTGCTCTTCAAGATGTTCTCCTTATACAACCAACCCTAATGACTGCTCTTCAGGATGTTCTCCTTATACAACCAACCCTAATGACTGCTCTTCAGGACGTTCTCCTTATACAACCAACCCTAATGGCTGCTCTTCAGGACGTTCTCCTTATACAACCAACCCTAATGACTGCTCTTCAGGACGTTCTCCTTATACAACCAACCCTAATGACTGCTCTTCAAGATGTTCTCCTTATACAACCAACCCTAATGACTGCTCTTCAGGATGTTCTCCTTATACAACCAACACTAATGACTGCTCTTCAGGATGTTCTCCTTATACAACCAACCCTAATGACTGCTCTTCAGGATGTTCTCCTTATACAACCAACCCTAACGACTGCTCTTCAGGATGTTCTCCTTATACAACCAACCCTAACGACTGCTCTTCAGGATGTTCTCCTTATACAACCAACCCTAATGACTGCTCTTCAAGATGTTCTCCTTATACAACCAACCCTAATGACTGCTCTTCAGGATGTTCTCCTTATACAACCAACCCTAATGACTGCTCTTCAAGATGTTCTCCTTATACAACCAACCCTAATGACTGCTCTTCAGGATGTTCTCCTTGTACAACCAACCCTAATGACTGCTATTTTGTTTGGGCCGTCACTGTAATATTTACCATATCTGTGGTGTTTAAAATAATTGTAGTATTTGCCATAATTGTAGTATTTACCATAATTGTAGTATTTACCATAATAGTAGTATGTACTATAATAGTAGTATGTACTATAATTGTAGTATGTACTATAATAGTAGTATGTACCATGACTTTAGTATTTACCATAATAGTAGTATGTACTATAATAGTAGTATGTACTATAATTGTAGTATGTACTATAATAGTAGTATGTACCATAATTGTAGTTTTTACCATAATTGTAGTATGTACTATAATAGTAGTATGTACCATAATTGTAGTTTTTACCATAATTGTAGTATTTACCATAATAGTAGTATGTACCATGACTTTAGTATTTACCATAATAACTGAGTCCTTATTCAGAGCTGCTGTGACATTTGAGGTCAGGTTCAACCTGAACATATCTCTGTTCTCCACTTTACAATCAGTGCGATTGTTAGTCGTGTTTCTGGCGGGCCAATAGAGGGATTGTAGAGGGCTGTGGAGTGGTTATCAGGTCGACAGGAAGGAAGGCAGCTGGCTGCTGTATATTTCTATACTGCAGCTCGCTCTCTCTCCTCTCTCTCTCTCTCTCTCTCTCTCTCTCTCTCTCTCTCTCTCTCTCTCTCTCTCTCTCTCTCTTCTCTCTCTCTCTCTCTCTCTCTCTCTCTCTCTCTCTCTCTCTCTCTCTCTCTCTCTCTCTCTCTCTCTCTCTGTGTTGGGTTAATGCCTTGTTCCACAGCCTCATCTCAGCACAGGGGTCCTGACAAGGGGTGGTAAGTATAGTATAGGGGCTTCAAGATAATTGCTCTACAGTATATCTTTCTAGCCTAAGTGTGTCTCTCTTCTCGCTTTTTCTCTCTCTGTCTCTCTCTCATTCTTTTGTTTCATCCCTCTCTCTCTCTCTCACTCTCTGAGCAGTCTCTCTCTTAACACCTTGCCTCTCATTCAGACAATCCCAAACACCCCCCCCCCCCCCCCCCCCTCATCTAACTGAGAATGGTCTCCTTGTGTTGGAACCAGTGTCACTCAGTCTCTGGAGCACTTAAGCGCAATTTGTGCTCTGTCCTCAGAGCGAAACATGAATGCAAAAATGTGGGCGCTCATTTCAGCTGACAGCTGACTGGATAGTAGCGTCCAGCTTCTCCATTTTGGGACGTGGCTTGGAAAGGAGGAGGGTGGGCAGCAGCAGGAGACAGGGGGAGAGAGAGAGAGGCCAGAAAGAGAGAGAGAGAGAGAGAGAGAGAGAGAGAGAGAGAGAGAGAGAGAGAGAGAGAGACCATCAGGTAGTGTCTGCTATTAGTGGTGGCCAGCTGTCCTCCACTGAGACACAGAGAGAGACACTGGAGAACACTGAGACATACAGAGAGACACTGAAGGACTGAGACGCAGAGAGACACTGGAAGACACTGAGACACAGAGAGACACTGGAGGACACTGAGACACTCAGGGAGACACTGGAGGACACTGAGACACTCAGAGACACTGGAGGACACTGAGACACTCAGAGACACTGGAGGACACTGAGACACTCAGGGACACTGGAGGACACTGAGACACTCAGGGAGACACTGGAGGGCCTGTGAATGAGCTTGGTATCTGCTGGGGAAAGAGGGGCTGGTTGGAGGAAAGAGAGGATGGATGGATGGGAGAAGAGGAGAGAGGAGAGGAGAGGAGGGGAGAGGAGAGCCTGTTTGGAGGAGGGAGAGAATTGATGGATTGGTGGGAGGGAGGGAAGGAAGGAGGGAAGGAGATGAGGCGGGTGGCTGTCTGGCTGGCTGAAGGATAGAAAGGATGGATGGATAGATAGATGGGAGGAAGAAAGGAGAGAGGAGGAGAGAAGAGGAATGGGGACTAGTTTGATAGCAGGTGCCAAATCAATTGTTGGTAATCCTGTTTGTCATGGCAGACATGCAGAGGAAACTGTGATGTAGTCTTTTACGATGAGTACAGGAAACTGTGATGTAGACCTTTATGATGAGTACAGGAAACTGTGATGTAGACCTTTATGATGAGTACATGAAACTGTGACATAGTCCTTTATGATGAGTACAGGAAACTGTGATGTAGACCTTTATGGTGAGTACAGGAAACTGTGATGTAGACCTTTATGATGAGTACAGGAAACTGTGATGTAGACCTTTATGATGAGTACAGGAAACTGTGATGTAGACCTTTATGATGAGTACAGGAAACTGTGATGTAGACCTTTATGATGAGTACAGGAAACTGTGATGTAGACCTTTATGATGAGTACAGGAAACTGTGACATAGTCCTTTATGATGAGTACAGGAAACTGTGGTGTAGACCTTTATGATGAGTACAGGAAACTGTAATGTAGACCTTTATGATGAGTACAGGAAACTGTAATGTAGACCTTTATGATGAGTACAGGAAACTCTGATGTAGACCTTTATGATGAGTACAGGAAACTGTGGTGTAGACCTTTATGATGAGTACAGGAAACTGTGGTGTAGACCTTTATGATGAGTACAGGAAACTGTAATGTAGACCTTTATGACGAGTACAGGAAACTGTGACGTAGGCCTATATGCTGGTAAAATACAATTCACTATAATTATATATTTTCATAGAAATATATATTTCTATTCCAAACAAATAAGTCATTGAAATAAACTTGAATCCCCACTTTGTTGTCATGATCGTCTTCATACTGCACAATGAGCCACTAATGTAGAGCTGCTACGTTGCCATGGTGAATCACTCAGCCATAATTGACTACATTTACCTTTCCTCTGAGGCCTAAAAGAAGAAATTCTCTGAGGTCCACTAAATGGAGCTGACTGTATTTTTTGATTAGCGGACACTATTTTTTCACAAACAATTTTTTCAATTTTTCTTCCTGAGCAGACAGATGGCATTAGATTAGGGCCCTAAACCAAGGTGGGCCTGGAGCAAATGGTCCGGTTTGAAGGGCAAATGCCCTTCTGGATTTATCAAGTTAGGCTCAGAGAGCTCAGAGGACAGTGATGACCTTAAGATACCCTCCTAAGGACAGCTTCTACAGTCATTACACGCCAGTGATTTTTACACAGCCCTATTCAACTGGCTTGAACTCAATCGGAGAAAGACTGTTTCTCTTTACAAAATAATCATAATGTCTGAATATATTAAATGTTATTTACAGGAGATGTCTGTTTTATTCCAGTGTTGCATTGTCTGTGCTGTTTGTTGTATAGATTAAAATAAATGGTTTCAAAATCTGAAATTAAATATCTGATTTCATATCCACCAAAAAGTATATTTTATTTACAATTATTAATAGCTCTTTCTAAAAACAAAGTGCAGTTTAATTTATTTGAAAGAAAATATTAACTGTACATTAATGAAATGGATGCATTAAGACCATGTTAAATAAATAGTGTTGGTGTTTCTCCAGGATGTTGAGGACTATCCTCAGAGGAGACGTTATACAGCTCCATCTCACACTGGAGGTAGACTCCGCTCCTGTCCCAAATGGCACCCTGTTCCCTTTATAGGCCTCTGGTCAAAAGTAGTGTGCTGAGTAGGGAACAGGGTGCCATTTGCTACAGACGAACAGACTCAGAGCTCAGACAAAGATGTACTGTTCCACTGCAGGTAATCAATCACAGCTGTGAAAGGTAGAGTACACTGGAAACATACACAACTCTAAGGACTTCAGACCCTCACATAAATGTACAGGCAGTGTAACTCAAAGGTATTATACTGTCTCACTGCAGGATGGGGTGGTAGGTTTTGATTTGAATCTCAGGTGCTTCTTGTAGGAGAAATGATAGATTCACAATAATCAACAATCCGTAAAAGGGATTTAAGGAAGAATGGAATTATGGAACCCTTGTAAGATATGGAAGTATGGAACCCTGGTAAGATATGGAAGAATGGAACCCTGGTAAGATATGGAAGAATGGAACCCTGGTAAGATATGGAAGAATGGAACCCTGGTAAGATATGGAAGAATGGAACCCTGGTAAGATATGGAAGAATGGAACTCTTGTAAGATATGGAAGAATGGAACCCTGGTAAGATATGGAAGAATGGAACCCTGGTAAGATATGGAAGAATGGAACCCTTGTAAGATATGGAAGAATGGAACCCTGGTAAGATATGGAAGAATGGAACCCTGGTAAGATATGGAAGAATGGAACCCTGGTAAGATATGGAAGAATGGAACCCTTGTAAGATATGGAAGAATGGAACCCTGGTAAGATATGGAAGAATGGAACCCCTGTAAAATATGGAAGAATGGAACCCCTGTAAAATATGGAAGAATGGAACCCTTGTAAAATATGGAATAATTTTTTATTTTACCTTTATTTTACTAGGCAAGCCAGTTAAGAACAAATTGTTATGTTCAATGACGGCCTAGGAACAGTGGGTTAACTGCCTTGTTCAGGGGCAGAACAACAGATTTGTACCTTGTCAGCTCGGGATTCGAGCCCTTGTAAAATATGGAAGAATGGAACCCTGGTACAGCATGGAACACTGGTACAGTATGAAACCCTGGTACAGTATGGAACCCTGGTACAGTATGGAACCCTGGTACAGTATGAAACCCTGGTACAGTATGGAACCCTGGTGCAGTATGAAACCCTGGTACAGTATGAAACCCTGGTACAGTATGGAACCCTGGTACAGTATGGAACCCTGGTACAGTATGGAAGTATGGAACTTGTAGTACTGCACTTGTAGTTCCATCAGCATGTAGAAGTACTGTATAGATACCGTGTTATGAGTTGTCAGGCCATTCATACACGCCACATGAAATAAACTCATTCACAAACCATATATAGGAGTGAGTCAGCTTTGATCTATGGGTAGTTGTACTATTGTAGACAGCCCTTATTATTTTACCCCTTGATAGATGTGTACGTGCAAATGTTACCATGCATGTCAGCCTCGCACGCACGTACACACACGCACGCTTATTTCACCCTCTCTCCGTGTGACAGGGGGGACAGAATCAATTTACCACACACCGTTCCTGGACTAGATCAATACAACCGTATGCATGTCAGAAATTGAAATCCATAGACTGTCGAAATGTCATTCATTCAAGCTCAGTAAACTGACATCTAGCCCTCTCATTTCAACAGGAAAGGCATTCATTTCTATTTGATAGTCTCTTCAAGGTAATTCTATTCCGATAGGATATTGTAATCTCCCATTTCTGCTTTCTGCTGGTGTCCGTCCCTTCATAAAGCGATGATCAGTCTACAGTGGTCAGTACAGGCCTACTCTTGGCAGGTGGAGGTGTAAATTAAAGCCAGATCTCAGTTGATCATCTCCTTCCTGTGATTGTGATGAAGTTGTTAGAGAAGTTCAGCTCTGTCTTTTCTACCCTATAAGAGGTAATTATGAGTGCTGGGATCTCTCTGTGATCACACCCTCATTAGGCCACCACTGCCTGAGACCCTGGAGGTTATTGTGACATCACCATATGTCAGCGCAGCAGGTGAAGTTCCTTCCTGCCTGTCTCTTCTCGTTCCTTCCTGGAAAACAGGCCTTAAGTTCCTTTGGAAATAAAAAGGTATCAAAGTTTGATTTCTAGATAGATTTGGCCAGCAGCTGTTCATCACTACATATCTGTAATTTGTGTGGTGGGTTACCTCTCTCTCTCACTTTCTCTCTCTCTCTCTCTCACTCTCACTCTCAATTTCAATTCAATTTAAAGGCTTTATTGGCATGTGAAACCTATATTAACATTTCCATTGCAAATGAAGAAGATAAAAAACACTCTGACTCACCCTCTCTATCTCTCCCCCATCTCTCTCTCTCCCTTTCACCCTCTCTGTCTCCCCCCTCTCCCCTTCCCTCTCTCTCTCTCTGGCTCCTTTCCCTGTATCCAGTATGAATAGGAATATTCCTTGGTGCTTGACGAACACAGTCTGGATCCTCATGGATGGTTATCTATAAGCGTAGGATCCAGATCCTGCAGTATAATGTTGTTATCTGATTGCTTACAGACCGAGGTGATGGGGAGGCTTACAGACCGAGGTGATGGGGAGGCTTACAGACCGAGGTGATGGGGAGGCTTACAGACCGAGGTGATGGGGAAGCTTACAGAACGAGGTGATGGGGAGGCTTACAGACCGAGGTGATGGGGAAGCATACAGAACGAGGTGATGGGGAAGCATACAGACCGAGGTGATGGGGAGGTGATGGGGAAGCATACAGAACGAGGTGATGGGGAAGCTTACAGACCGAGGTGATGGGGAAGCATACAGAACGAGGTGATGGGGAAGCATACAGACCGAGGTGATGGGGAGGTGATGGGGAAGCATACAGAACGAGGTGATGGAGAAGCATACAGAACGAGGTGATGGGGAGGTGATGGGGAAGCATACAGAACGAGGTGATGGGGAAGCTTACAGACCGAGGTGATGGGGAGGCTTACAGACCGAGGTGATGGGGAAGCATACAGAACGAGGTGATGGGGAGGTGATGGGGAGGCTTACAGACCGAGGTGATGGGGAAGCATACAGACCGAGGTGATGGGGAAGCATACAGAACGAGGTGATGGGGAGGTGATGGGGAGGCTTACAGACCGAGGTGATGGGGAAGCATACAGAACGAGGTGATGGGGAGGCTTACAGACCGAGGTGATGGGGAAGCATACAGAACGAGGTGATGGGGAAGCATACAGACCGAGGTGATGGGGAAGCATACAGAACGAGGTGATGGGGAAGCATACAGAACGAGGTGATGGGGAAGCATACAGAACGAGGTGATGGGGAGGCTTACAGAACGAGGTGATGGGGAAGCTTACAGACCGAGGTGATGGGGAAGCATACAGAACGAGGTGATGGGGAGGTGATGGGGAGGCTTACAGACCGAGGTGATGGGGAAGCATACAGAACGAGGTGATGGGGAAGCATACAGAACGAGGTGATGGGGAAGCATACAGAACGAGGTGATGGGGAAGCATACAGAACGAGGTGATGGGGAGGCTTACAGAACGAGGTGATGGGGAAGCTTACAGAACGAGGTGATGGGGAGGCTTACAGAACGAGGTGATGGGGAAGCTTACAGACCGAGGTGATGGGGAAGCATACAGAACGAGGTGATGGGGAGGTGATGGGGAGGCTTACAGACCGAGGTGATGGGGAAGCATACAGAACGAGGTGATGGGGAGGCTTACAGACCGAGGTGATGGGGAAGCATACAGAACGAGGTGATGGGGAGGTGATGGGGAAGCATACAGAACGAGGTGATGGGGAGGCTTACAGACTGAGGTGATGGGGAGGCTTACAGACCGAGGTGATGGGGAAACTTACAGACTGAGGTGATGGGGAGGCTTACAGAACGAGGTGATGGGGAGGCTTACAGACCGAGGTGATGGGGAAGCATACAGACCGAGGTGATGGGGAAGCATACAGAACGAGGTGATGGGGAAGCATACAGAACGAGGTGATGGGGAGGTGATGGGGAGGCTTACAGACCGAGGTGATGGGGAAGCATACAGAACGAGGTGATGTGGAGGCTTACAGACCGAGGTGATGGGGAAGCATACAGAACGAGGTGATGGGGAAGCTTACAGACCGAGGTGATGGGGAGGCTTACAGACCGAGGTGATGGGGAGGCTTACAGACCGAGGTGATGGGGAGGCTTACAGACCGAGGTGATGGGGAGGCTTACAGACCGAGGTGATGGGGAAGCATACAGAACGAGGTGATGGGGAAGCTTACAGACCGAGGTGATGGGGAGGCTTACAGACCGAGGTGATGGGGAAGCATACAGAACGAGGTGATGGGGAGGTGATGGGGAGGCTTACAGACCGAGGTGATGGGGAAGCATACAGAACGAGGTGATGGGGAGGCTTACAGACCGAGGTGATGGGGAAGCATACAGAACGAGGTGATGGGGAGGTGATGGGGAAGCTTACAGAACGAGGTGATGTGGAAGCATACAGAATGAGGTGATGGGGAGGCTTACAGACCGAGGTGATGGGGAGGTGATGGGGAGGCTTACAGACCGAGGTGATGGGGAAGCATACAGAACGAGGTGATGGGGAAGCATACAGAACGAGGTGATGGGGAAGCTTACAGACAGGGGGATGGGGAAGCATACAGAACGAGGTGATGGGGAAGCTTACAGAACGAGGTGATGGGGAGGCTTACAGACCGAGGTGATGGGGAGGCTTACAGACCGAGGTGATGGGGAGGCTTACAGACCGAGGTGATGGGGAAGTATCTGATCCATTAGATTGAGATGTGTAGTGATTGACTGAGGTGACGGATTGAGAAGTGTAGTGATTGACTGAGGTGACAGATTGAGATGTGTAGTGATTGACTGAGGTGACGGATTGAGAAGTGTAGTGATTGACTGAGGTGACGGATTGAGAAGTGTAGTGATTGACTGAGGTGACTGATTGAGAAGTGTAGTGATTGACTAAGGTGACGGATTGAGAAGTGTAGTGATTGACTGAGTTGACGGATTGAGATGTGTAGTGATTGACTGAGGTGACAGATTGAGAAGTGTAGTGATTGACTGAGGTGACTGATTGAGAAGTGTAGTGATTGACTGAGGTGACAGATTGAGAAGTGTAGTGATTGACTGAGGTGACTGATTGAGAAGTGTAGTGATTGACTGAGGTGACAGATTGAGAAGTGTAGTGATTGACTGAGGTGACGGATTGAGAAGTGTAGTGATGGACTGAGGTGATAGATTGAGAAGTGAAGTGATTGACCGAGGTGATAGATATGGTATTTTATTTAGCGTCTGGTGACAGTAGCGTTGACAAAGGGTTTCCTGTCGTGTATTATGAACGCTCAATAATCCCAATATCATGATTAATGTCTGTTAGGAATCCTCTGCCGGTGACATCTCATTCTCACAGCCCTCTCTCAGGGACACAAACTCTGCTACTTTCTACCTCCTGCAGTAGGCTCTCCTCCCCCTGGAGCCTAGCAGGCTAGGCTGTGGGTCGTAAACTGGTCCTTCACACCTCTGGCCCTATGGGTCGTAAACTGGTCCTTCACACCTCTGGCCCTATGGGTCCTAAACTGGTCCTTCACACCTCTGGCCCTATGGGTCGTACACTGGCCGTTCACACCTCTGGTCCTATGGGTCGTACACTGGTCCTTCACACCTCTGGCCCTATGGGTCGTACACTGGTCCTTCACACCTCTGGCCCTATGGGTCGTAAACTGGCTCTTCACACCTCTGGCCCTATGGGTCGTACACTGGCCGTTCACACCTCTGGCCCTATGGGTCGTAACTGGTCCTTCACACCTCTGGCCCTATGGGTCATAAACTGGCCCTTCACACCTCTGGCCCTATGGGTCGTAAACTGGTTCTTCACACCTCTGGCCCTATGGGTCATAAACTGGCCCTTCACACCTCTGGCTCTATGGGTCGTAAACTGGGCCTTCACATCTCTGGCCCTATGGGTCGTAAACTGGTCCTTCACACCTCTGGCCCTATGGGCCGTAAACTGGCCCTTCACACCTCTGGCCCTATGGGTCATAAACTGGTCCTTCACACCTCTGGCCCTATGGGTCGTAACTGGTTCTTCACACCTCTGGCCTTAGCTAAACCGAATGGTTGCCATGGGCCTTATCCACACTATGCGGTCAGCCAATTACATCTTGGGTCCCAGATCCCCAATTCCTGCCTCTCCCCATCTCAGTCTCCTTGAAGCAGTCACAGAGAGAGCAGGAAGCTCTGTCCTGCTCAACAACATTTGGACTCTTATCTCTGTGCTTGTGGGATGGTGTGAGTGCACAAAGTGAGTTGTGTGACATTTGTATATATTTTCTTCGTAGTTAGTAGTTACTCTGGTTTGTACACTGTCTTTGTGTGTAGCTGGATGGTAATAGGTGCAGGTAGTATGTATGTTTTCATCCAGTCCTTCTCTTGTTAATGGACTTGTTGCTCTTCTTGTACTGATCAGGTATAGTATTGTGTACAGAGGATGAATTATCTCTGCTGCTCCTGTTTCAGAACCACTACCCTTCCACAAGGTATCCTCGTGTGTAACTCTGAAGTTGCCTTATTCTCCTCTGACCAGGGGGAGGTGCTGGTGGGTCACAGATCAACCCAAACTGAGAGAGTCCATCTCTTTCATGTTACTCTCTTCAATAACATGCAGTAATAGCAGTAGGAATCCAAGCAGATATAACACAATCCTGTCCTTCCTAACCCACCATATAGGTTGGTTTGTACGATCAACAACCACACATTCTAGATCCTATAGGGCTGTTGGGACTTTCTGTTCTGTTCAGAGCTGATGGAAACCTGGCTGCTATAACCAGTCACTGTCTACAAGTATAGAGGACAGACACTAAGTGTTGAGGAAAAATCAATGGTATCCAGTCTGGCTGGGTAGGAACACTGTAAGCCTGGAGGATGTTTCAGACAGGAAGACTATTAATGACGCACATCAGAGCTACTGAACTGAAACCGCTTATCAAATAACCAAACGAAAAAAAAGGGTTTTATAACAGAACATCTGAAGTTGTATGTCGTGAGAAAGGGCATGTCCTTCGACTAGAGGTCAACTAGAGGTCGTTTGAACCTGTGCTGAATATAGCAGCATCTCTGTGGAACACTTTCTGCACCTTGTGGAGTCCATGCCCCGATGAACTGAGGCTGTTCTGAGGGCAAAAGGGGGGAGGGGAGGGGAGAGGGGGGGTGCAACTCAATATTAGCAATGTGTTCCTAATGGTTTGTCCACTCAGTGTATTTTTCAGAGCGAGAATGAGAGGATTGACTGGTTTCTGGCCTCACCAAGTCATATATATCGCCCGGGGTTGAAATAAAATGTCATTGTTTCCCCAGTGAATGAAATCAGTGACAGATACCGCCTTGCCATTTATTTCTTCTGGTTTGCACATGAATGAAATATTAAAGTAGAGTAATGAATGATCCGAGCTCAGTTTTGAGGTGTTGTATGTTTTCCACGTAGGTCTCGTTTTAGTCTTTCCCCCGTCCAGGGAATCTGCTGCACGATAGAGAATCCAAGACAAGGAAATGTCATGTTGTCATGTGTCTTGTTTCTTGTCTTCAGGTATTATGGAGTCAATATAGATGGTCAATTTACAGGTCCATTTCCATACAAACCTCTCACTCAAAACAAAATCTTCCATTCCAGGCGCAGGTGTTTTTTCTCACACGAGGAAGAACACGTAAGTGCATCTATAGTATTTGACAGAGTATTTGTTGTATTGGTTAAAAAAAAAAAAGCGATTTAAAGTGTAGTCCATTGCTCATATCCCAGGTTCTTTCAGACGTGTATAAAGTTGACAGGAGAGGACAGCCAACAGCACAATGAAATGGCCCTGTGAGAGGACGATAGGACCTGCCATAAATATTGCAGTACACACCACATACTGGCCCTAATAAAAGCGTTCTATCTGTGTCCCAAATGGAAACCCTATTACCCATCGCAACGCACTCCTTTTGACCGGACCGTATACAGGGAGTAGGGTGCCATTTGGGACTGCGAATCTGCAACAACCCCTGCCTCATCACAACACAACTAGCTTTGTCACTTCCATCAGACCCTAATCAACTTTACTATGTCTTCATCCCCCCCCCCCCCCCTGAAAAACAACGGTCGACCGGCGGCCACCGATTGGCTTGATTTATGGAGCATGGGATGATGGGGAAGGACATTTCATCTGGGATTAGACCAATGCCACAGAGATAACTGGAAATAGTTTATATGTGGGCTGAAATAGTTTATATTTGGGATGAAATAGGGGCTACAGGGTTCTCCCCTGGGTTTTTTTTTATTAACAAGGTGGTGTTGATAAGTACGGCAGAGGGGGTGGGGGAGCTTTGTGAGAAGAGCTTTCTGCGGAAAGTCGTCAGCTCCAGTGATGTCATTGAGCTCTCAGCATTTTACAGAACCGAAGAATAACTAGAAGGATACTGGTCATTACAGTACCAGTCAACAGTTTGGACACACCTACTCATTCAAGGGCTTTTCTTTATTTTTACTATTTTCTACGTTGTAGGCAAAGGGTGGCTACTTTGAAGAATCTCAAATATAAGATATATTTTGATTTGTTTAACACTTTTTTGGTTACTACATGATTCCATATCTGTTATTTCATAGTTTTGATGTAGAATAATAGCAAAGACATCAAAACTATGAAATGACACATATGGAATCATGTATTAACCAAAAAAGTGTTACAAATGAAAATATATCTTATATTTGAGATTCTTCAAAGTAGCCACTCTTTGCCTACAATGTAGAAAATAGTAAAAATAAAGAAAGACCCTTGAATGAGAGTAGGTGTGTCCAAACTGTTGACTGGTATTGTATGTATTACATACACTACCAATGAATAAGGAATGGCACAGCATAATAATTCACTTTTCATTTAGCAAATTATACAATGCTAATTATTAAACTATGGGTTTATTCATATTCTATGTGGGAATTCAAATATTTGCATAAATTCTATTCAGCAAATATTTCAAAAGGAATGACTGTGGACATGAGGGTACTGTCTGAGAGAAATCTCTCTCTCCTCTTCAATGAGAGAGAGAGAGAGAGAGGGGAGAGAGAGGAGAGAGACAGAGAGAGGAGAGAGAGAGAGAGAGAGAGAGAGAGAGAGAGAGAGAAAATCTCTGCAGTTTGTGCAGCTCTAATTCCTCAATGAAGAGCAGACGTTTTACTTTGCCCAAGGATCATGAAATCAATAGGTCTTTATAGAGCTAGCCAAGTCTCAACATCAGGCAAGCTCTGAACTAGGCTTTATACATCTGGGGCTTAGACAGACAGACAGACAGACAGACAGACAACTTTCCAATGAAGAGAAACTGTGTCTTTCTCTCTCTCCCCCCCCTCTCTCTCTCTCTCTCTCTCTCTCTCGTCTGCAGTGTTCAGCTGGAGGCACAGATAACCTATCCAAAGCCATCCTCCCAAACCAGCTTGTGGGAGATTCCACCAGACTTCTCTCAGACAGACTCTTACATGTCATATAAGAGTATCTACAGTGTAAATGGGGTTAAAGCCTTGGTGCTGTGGCTTCCTCATGAATCGCCACATCATATCACATCTACCCTCAGTAGATTTCCTCAGTGTTTGGCATAGGAATGTCACAAGGGGAATTTCAATTAGCATCTGTGTCACAAAATCCCTCTGTGCAACAAAATCTAAACACATGTTTCTAGTTGCATTAGTTGCTTGCTGATTATACCCTCTTAAGCTTCCTGTGTAGTGAAAATGACCCTTCTCTTTATTGTGATGGACAAACATCACATTTGGACTAAATTTCGCTGACTAATAATGTCATATTTTTATTTACTCTGTGTTTTAACATTCTATTCCTACTACATCCTGTCATTGTTTCTACACTAGCTGATTCAATTATCCCACGTTGCATCATTTAGTAGCCAATGATTAGTTAATTAGTATGGAAGTCAGAACTCTGGAGGTCCACCAATCACCAACCACAATTAACCATGTAACGGAGCAGCCATTAAACTGGCAGCATCACACTGTCAGCTTATCAAAATAGTGGTCAAATCATTTCCATTACAATCAATTACCACTGGGTCCAATTCGATCGGTGGCTAAACGAGGGACTAATTGACTTTTAATAGCGCCTCACTAGTCACAAAGTGAACGTGTTGAGATGCACTACTTGTACAGAGAGCTAGTTCTACTTTCAGACGTTCTTAAGAGTTTGTTAGAAATGTCTCTCATCTTATATGATAATTAATATAAGTAGTTAATATAATAAGATATATAAACAATAATATAAAATGTTTTGTTGCTGTTTTGCAGGATGTAACATTTCATATGAAAATGGATGACGTTGTGCACAGTTGTCCGGGGCGATCCGTTTTGGATGGTGAGCGCTACTTTCAAAACTACTGTCTGAAAGGATTACCAACCTTTCTATGATCAATTGAATATGTTCTGCCATATATGCCATACCAGAGTGAAATGTCCTGTGTGGCTCAGTTGGTAGAGCATGGTGTTTGCAGCGTTATGGGTTCAATTCCCACAAGGGACCAGTACGGAGAAAGAAATGTATGCATTCACTACTGTAAGTTGCTCTGGTCTTCTGTAAGTTGCTCTGGAGGGTCTGCTAAATGACTAATAAGTAATGCAGAACATATTGCAACACTGAAGCAGACGTTTGGTACAAATGACAAACATCTCTACCTAACGTCTGGGGGTGAAAGTACTCTGGACTTGGTCTTCTCTAACTTACTCCACAACAGACTTCTGAAAGAACTTTTCCCCTGTTCTTCTCCTTCTCTCTAAGTCACCAGAGAGTTCATGCAAATGGACATTAAACAGCTCCAAGGTATCTGTGTCCTGGTGACTGAAGAGGTAGAGAGAATGTATCTGCAGTTTGTGCAGCTCTAATTCCTCAACGAAGAGCAGACGTTTTACTTTGCCCAAGGATCATGAAATCAATAGGTCTTTATAGAGCTAGCCAAGTCTCAACATGAGGCAAGCTCTGAACTAGGCTTTATACATCTGGGGCTTAGACAGACAGACAGACAGACAGACAGACAGACAGATAGACGCAAAGACAACTTTCCAACACAAATAAACTCTTTATGTCTGTCTCTAACCTCTCTCTCTCTCTCTCTCTTTTTCTACCTCTCTCTCTCTACCTCTCTCTCTCTCTCTTTTTCTACCTCTCTCTCTTTTTCTACCTTTCTCTATTTTTCTCTCTCTCTCATTTCTCTCTCTCTCTCTCACTCACTCTATTTCTCTCTCTCTATTTCTCTCTGTCTTTCTTTCTAGTAGTGTCTAAAACTGTATCTACCAGCTGAGTTCAGTGTGAATCAGTAGGTAGAGCATGGCACTGGCAACACCAGGGTTGTTGGTTCGATTCCCACATGGAACCAGTATGAAAATGTATCTACTCACTCCTGTAAAATGCTCTGGATATGGGCGTCTAGTAAAATGTATAAAAAGTAAGCATGAGTTCAGAGATTTGGGTGATATAATAAGTATATGAATAAGAGCTCCCTATATCCTTGCTTCAGTGCCTGAGCTTCAGCCAGTTAGATCTGGGTATGTCATTTCAGGGGAAAATTGAAAAAGAAAGAAGCAGATCCATAAGAGGTTTTAATAAGAGTTGACTAATTGCATTACTTGTATTCCTCCTCTTTAGTTTCAAACACTTCATCATCAGGCTCCGTAATAGATGTTATACATCTGAGGCTGTGGCAGGGAAGACTAGTGGTTAGAGTGGAGGGACGGCAGGTAGACTAGTGGTTAGAGTGGAGGGACGGCAGGTAGACTAGTGGTTAGAGTGGAGGGGCGGCAGGTAGACTAGTGGTTAGAGTGGAAGGGCGGCAGGTAGACTAGTGGTTAGAGTGGAGGGACGGCAGGTAGACTAGTGGTTAGAGTGGAGGGTCGGCAGGTAGACTAGTGGTTAGAGTGGAGGGGCGGCAGGGAAGACTAGTGGTTAGAGTGGAGGGGCGGCAGGGAAGACTAGTGGTTAGAGTGGAGGGGCGGCAGGTAGACTAGTGGTTAGAGTGGAGGGGCGGCAGGTAGCCTAGTGTTTAGAGTGGAGGGACGGCAGGTAGACCAGTGGTTAGAGTGGAGGGACGGCAGGAAGACTAGTGGTTAGAGTGGAGGGACGGCAGGTAGACTAGTGGTTAGAGTGGAGGGACGGCAGGAAGACTAGTGGTTAGAGTGGAGGGACGGCAGGTAGACTAGTGGTTAGAGTGGAGGGGCGGCAGGTAGTCTAGTGGTTAGAGTGGAGGGGCGGCAGGTAGCCTAGTGGTTAGAGTGGAGGGACGGCAGGTAGACTAGTGGTTAGAGTGGGGGGTCGGCAGGTAGACTAGTGGTTAGAGTGGAGGGTCGGCAGGTAGACTAGTGGTTAGAGTGGAGGGTCGGCAGGGAAGACTAGTGGTTAGAGTGGAGGGTCGGCAGGTAGACTAGTGGTTAGAGTGGAGGGTCGGCAGGGAAGACTAGTGGTTAGAGTGTAGGGGCGGCAGGTAGCCTAGTGGTTAGAGTGTAGGGGCGGCAGGTAGCCTAGTGGTTAGAGTGGAGGGACGGCAGGTAGACTAGTGGTTAGAGTGGAGGGACGGCAGGTAGACTAGTGGTTAGAGTGGAGGGTCGGCAGGTAGACTAGTGGTTAGAGTGGAGGGTCGGCAGGTAGACTAGTGGTTAGAGTGGAGGGTCGGCAGGGAAGACTAGTGGTTAGAGTGGAGGGTCGGCAGGTAGACTAGCGGTTAGAGTGGAGGGTCGGCAGGGAAGACTAGTGGTTAGAGTGGAGGGTCGGTAGGGAAGACTAGTGGTTAGAGTGTAGGGACGGCAGGTAGCCTAGTGGTTAGAGTGTAGGGGCGACAGGTAGACTAGTGGTTAGAGTGTAGGGACGGCAGGTAGACTAGTGGTTAGAGTGTTGGACTAGTAAACCGAAATGGTTGCAAGATCTAATCCCCGAGCTGACAAGGTAAAAATCTGTCGTTCTGCCCCGTTAACAAGGCAGTTAACCCACTGTTCCTAGACCGTCATTGGAAATAAGAATTTGTTCTTAACTGACTTGACTAGTTAAATAAAAAAACATAAGAGTCCTGCAAAAAACAACTTTCCATCAAAGAGAAACTCTCTCTCTCTCCAGCAGCTCACGTATGAGGCATTACCTCAATCAGTCTCATCAAGGGAGCATGAGGTCAGAGATTTGGGGGAAAGTAATACCCAAAGAGATGTTCATGATTAGAGGTGATATACTTTTGAAAATGAACAGTCTACCCAATTGCTTAACTTCTCTTTCTTCTCTAATGAACATAGAAACATTGTTAATCAAGTGAACGGTGAGAAGAAGATGAAAGGAGATCAACTGCTTCTTGTGAAACCTCGAGGAAAGACATCGTGACATCACTGCAGTGCCAAAATCCACAAGAAGTCCACCACCATACTCCACAGACCAGAGGCAAGGTAGGACAAGGACTTTTGGAATTTGAGGAAATGCCCCCCCTCCGCCGGCCAGAGGACTGGTCCACCCCAGAGGGATTACAGATTACAGAGTTGTGTTATGGTTTAATCCCAGCGGAAGGTTTGTTCTGCAGGCACCAGATTATCAAACTGAGCCACACTGCAATAGTCTTTAGTATGTATCAACACTTTCTTTATGCTAAGAGGATCTGCAGACTAAATGACACTTCAGCAGCACACACATACGTGTGACTAAGCACTCAGAGTGTACGTCCCAAATGGCACCCTATTCCCTTCGTAGTGCACTACTTTCGACCAGAGGCCTATGCACTTTAAAGGCGAATAGGGTGCCGTTTGGGACGTATTGATACATTCTTCTACACACTAAGCAGCTTAGGCTGTGGGTTAAGGACTCATCTTCTCTCTCCCAACCCAGACAGTTCAGTTATCTGTAGAGCTGCTCCTCAGGGGCGATGTTGACCAATCAAAATGTTTCCTGAAAGCCTTGGTGGCTACCTTTTCAGATGTCACGTTGGCAGAACGTTGGGCAGCTACCGGGGCAACACCCAGCATATATTTATCTACCAAGAAGCTCAGCAGACATGCTGTCATCAGGAGGAGACTTTAACGTGTTGTCTGGTTTACTAGAATACACCGCTCCAATAAAAAAAATCCTTTCCAGACCCCAAACTCAGAATTTATTCGATGGGTTCATTTGTTACAAAATCATTACAGATAATATCTTAGAAATTCATATGAATCAAATACCTCTAATAAAACGAGAAAAAAACCAAACAAGGAATTGTCAATGGGACAGGCCATTTAGGCCAGCACCGCAGACACAGTGAGAACCCACATAAACCACCCTCTAATTGGCCTGTCAGATTAGTGTAGACATGTCCCCAACATACTTTATTATTGTCACCAATTAAAACCCCCTAAAACCGCTTCCCAAAGTTTGTAATAATATATTACAGTATCTCTCATTAGGTCACAGAGGCAGGAATAACATTATGAAGAGCAATTAACATGAAGTGAAATGTACCTCTCCCATGCGTTACCGTGCCAACTGGCTTGATAAGAAGTAGAACAGATTCCCAATTTATTAAAACTGGCCGTGTTCCTAATGGGTTCTAGAACTCATTTCCATAATTTAACATTCCGCTTCCATTAGTGATAGTAAGGCGTTATTTGCTCCAGGTTTTTTTTAACACCCTTGGGTTTTGGCCAGTGCCAGGAATATAAAGGACTATAAATCTGAAGAAAAAACAGATTTCTGACATCTATTTGTAGATCTCTTTTTCCAACAAAAGGAAATTTAGGATGAGGTTTGGCCAGTATATTGACTGTCACTCTGATATTTATTTAAGAAACAAAAGGCATGTTTTGTTTATCGTCTCAGTATTTGAATTTAGAACATATTATTCAGTGCTGTTTAGAGAGCAACTCAGCTCTCCCCCCCAAAGAATCACATAAGTTCTAATAATTGTTTAAATACGCTTCACTGTCCTGTCTTTAACCCTAAAACCCATGGCTCTGGAGAAGAACAATACTACTAAAACTACCTCTATGTATCTCTGTGAATGGGATGTTTTGGGGGCTGAGCGAGATATTTCAGAGATGACAGAGCATGCTGTCACCCTGTGATGCATCAACCTGTGTTGAGAGAGGCCATGTCGACCCAATCCACCTGATCCTCCTCAGATCTGGAGGTTATAAAGTCATCCAAGGCCATCTCCTGTCCTAACTACAACAACTAAGGTGAACAATAGAGGGTATCCATGGATACTGAAGGATTAGCTGAATAGCTCAACGACACTTTTCATTACTCACCTGAAATTGATTCATATAATTTGATTCATATAATTTGATTCATATAATTTGATTCATATACTTTGTTTCCTTGGCATTTTTTCCCCAGATCTCTTTGGCATGGTCTGAAAATGACCCATATGGGTCATTCCACGACAACGAGTCCCTTTTGGGTAGTGTAACTTGGTGAGAAAAAAAAAAAAGTTTAATTTCACCTAATTTTAACATTGTCACGAAGAGCACATGTGTAACTTAATAAAAAAAATCACAATTTCCATCTCAAGAGGTACATTTTTTAAAATATATATACGTATATATAGTAAGTGCCTGTTAAGTGCCAAATGAAGCAATGGGGTTGACCGTGACAGAGTTGACCGTAAATCAGCCATAAATCACCTTGTGACAGGGGGAATGGAAGCTTGTTATGTTCAACATGGAAGCTTCACAAAAACATGTTCATTGTTACAACATTTCTAGCCTGTCTATCTATGGGTAACAGGGTTGATGTGTTATACTCTCCCCACTCACTTTTCCACCACAAAAACACCAGAAAATGGCCAAAAAGAGTAGAACCAGGTCACCTGCTTTTACCCTACGATTTAACAATTAAACATTCAATGTTTCTTTAAAAACGAGAGTTGTGTTCACACAAGGTTGACATTAAAATGAGTCATTAAATCACATCAAAATGAATCACTAAATCACATGAACATGAATCACTAAATCACATGAACATGAATCACTAAATCACATGAACATGAATCACTAAATCACATGAAAATGAATCACTAAATCACATTAAAATGAATCACTAAATCACATCAAAATGAATCACTAAATCACATTATAATGGATCATAATCTTTAGAAATTACTATGTCAAATAAAAAAAAAAGAACAATGGCTTAAAATTATGGTAAAAACGTGGAGAAAACATTGTGGTTAAGTGGGTTTAAATGTTCCTAGTCACAGTGTGCACAGAGGGACATGTCAAAATGCTCGAATTTTGGCAATTTAGCAATTCTTTATTCATATAAAAAAAAAAATAATCAGCTTCATTGAATTTTCCATGTGGAAATGTTCCATGTACATTTAATATGACAGGCATTTAAAATGCATTATCGGTGCACAATTTCTGCTTAAAATACCAAAGGGATGCAAAAGGGAAAGACACACACGTTGGTGAACCGTCTGTACAGAGAGCTGTTGATAAATGGAAGAGGGTTTTCAGTAACGTTTCCATGTCTCAAATGGCACCACATTCCCTGTACAGAGGCATATAGGTCCATCATCATCCCTCATAATACAGGTTAACTTCATCATAACAGAGAAAGTTATCTGCGTTCATTGACACATTAGTTATTATCTAATAGATAAACAACACCTGTGTTCCTTTGTTTCTGGGATGCAGTTCCTGTAGCCTCCTGTAGGGGGCAGTAAAGAGCTTTCAATAGAGCCGAGAAAAAATATCATTTCAGCATATTTTTTTTATGCTGAATATAGGAGTGTGATGTTATGAATCCAGTTTCTCTAACAAGGTAATTATTCCAATCCCCCTGTATTTATCTCTGTCTAAACCACTATCTGTTGGTCTTATAATCACCAGAACTAAAACACAAAACTCTGCTTCTTTCAGAAGTATGTATATAACACATGTTTGAAAAATGCTCAAGACATGTTTATAATTATGCATGACTAATAGTTTATATATTATAGTATCATCCTATGATATCAATGATCAAGACACACAGCATAGACATATACAACAACAACCAGGAATTGAATCCTCAAGCTGTCATACATCCAGCAGAACAGTAAAACAAGCTGTCATACATCCAGCAGAACAGTAAAACAAGCTGTCATACATCCAGCAGAACAGTAAAACAAGCTGTCATACATCCAGCAGAACAGTAAAAACAAGCTGTCATACATCCAGCAGAACAGTAAAACAAGCTGTCATACATCCAGCAGAACAGTAAAAACAAGCTGTCACACATCCAGCAGAACAGTAAAACAAGCTGTCACACTTCCAGCAGAACAGTAAAACAAGCTGTCATACATCCAGCAGAACAGTAAAACAAGCTGTCATACATCCAGCAGAACAGTAAAACAAGCTGTCATACATCCAGCAGAACAGTAAAATAAACTGTCATACATCCAGCAGAACAGTAAAACAAGCTGTCATACATCCAGCAGAACAGTAAAACAAGCTGTCATACATCCAGCAGAACAGTAAAAACAAGCTGTCATACATCCAGCAGAACAGTAAAAACAAGCTGTCATACATCCAGCAGAACAGTAAAACAAGCTGTCATACATCCAGCAGAACAGTAAAACAAGCTGTCATACATCCAGCAGAACAGTAAAACAAGCTGTCATACATCCAGCAGAACAGTAAAACAAGCTGTCATACATCCAGCAGAACAGTAAAACAAGCTGTCATACATCCAGCAGAACAGTAAAACAAACTGTCATACATCCAGCAGAACAGTAAAACAAACTGTCATACATCCAGCAGAACAGTAAAACAAGCTGTCATACATCCAGCAGAACAGTAAAACAAGCTGTCATACATCCAGCAGAACAGTAAAACAAGCTGTCATACATCCAGCAGAACAGTAAAAACAAGCTGTCATACATCCAGCAGAACAGTAAAACAAGCTGTCATACATCCAGCAGATCAGTAAAACAAGCTGTCATACATCCAGCAGATCAGTAAAACAAGCTGTCATACATCCAGCAGTACAGTAAAACAAGCTGTCATACATCCAGCAGAACAGTAAAACAAGCTGTCATACATCCAGCAGTACAGTAAAACAAGCTGTCATACATCCAGCAGAACAGTAAAACAAGCTGTCATACATCCAGCAGAACAGTAAAACAAGCTGTCATACATCCAGCAGAACAGTAAAACAAGCTGTCATAAATCCAGCAGAACAGTAAAACAGACCTACCTATGTGCAATCATGTCATATGATCTTACTTTGATCATCCTGTTGCAGGAGAACTTTCCAGCAATGCAGGAAATGTAAAGCTTGTAGGGTATGAGGTTTAAAAGGGCTTCTGAAATTTGTCATTTCTACTTTCAAATTTCAGACTTCCCCCTCCCAAAAAATTGGAATTAATTATAATCCACATAATAATTCACATTTCTTGTAGCTGCAGGATTATTTTCTTTCTGTAGTAAATTAAGATCCTACATCATATCAATACTCTCGACCCATCTGTGTCCCAAATGGCACCCTATTCCCTACATAGAGCCTTCTTTCGACAAGAGCTCTACGGGGCCTGGTTAAAAGTAGTGCACTACATAGGGAATCGGGTGCCAATTGGGACGCAGGTCTCATCTTTATGAATGTTACAGCCAAATCACAGACCTGGCAGAGAAATCATAGGTTGGATCACAGTAGTCAATCAGAGCCTTCCGATGGATAATTTTGTTGATTACAGCCAGCATTGCATTTGCTAATAAACATTAACCTCTGGAGACAGACAGACAGACAGACAGACAGACAGACAGACAGACAGACAGACAGACAGACAGACAGACAGACAGACAGACAGACAGACAGACAGACAGACAGACAGACAGACAGACAGACAGACAGACAGACAGACAGACAGACAGACAGACAGACAGACAGACAGACAGACAGACAGACAGACAGACAGACAGACAGACAGACAGACAGACAGACAGACAGACAGACAGACAGACAGACAGACAGACAGACAGACAGACAGACAGACAGACAGACAGACAGACAGACAGACAGACAGACAGACAGACAGACAGACAGACAGACAGACAGACAGACAGACAGACAGACAGACAGACAGAGCCAACAGAATACATGCAGCAGTACTGTAACACTCGTCTAATGAACTATAGCTGGAACACACAGAGGTTTCAACATGACTGTCATCATTAGAAGATGGAACAACAGCTCTGCTTTTAATTGGCTCAGTCATTTATGTGGATATGATACAGAATGCCATACAATGCAATAGGTAGAATACACAGAGAGGTCTCAACATCGGAGGGCCTGTTGTCCGGACCTCTGGCGGTCTCTATGGGGGTGCCACAGGGTTCAATTCTCGGGCCGATTCTCTTCTCTGTATACATCAATGATGTTGCTCTTTCTGCTGGTGATTCCCTGATCCACCTCTACGCAGACGACACCATTCTGTATACTTCTGGCCCTTCTTTGGACACTGTTTTATTAACAAAACTCCAAACAAGCTTCAACGCCATACAACTCTCCTTCCGTGGCCCTGCTTCTGCTCTTAAATGCTGGTAAAACTAAATGCATGCTCTTCAACCGATCGCTGCCCGCACCTGCTCGCCCGTCCAGCATCACTACTCTGGACGGTTCTGACTTAGAATATGTGGACAACTACAAATACCTGGGTGTCTGGTTAGACTGTAAACTCTCCTTCCAGGCTCACATTAAGAATCTCCAATCCAAAGTTAAATCTATAATCGGCTTCCTATTTCGCAACAAAACCTCCTTCACTCATGCTGCCAAACATACCCTCGTAAAACTGACCATCCTACCAATCCTCGACTTCGGCGATGTCATTTACAAAATAGCCTCCAACACTCTACTCAATAAACTGGATGCAGTCTATCACAGTGCCATCCGTTTTATCTACAAAGCCACATATACTATCTACCCTTGCGACCTGTACGCTCTCGTTGGCTGGTCCTCACTATATATTTGTCGCCAAACCCACTGGCTACAGGTCATCTCTAAGTCTTTGCTAGGTAAAGCCCTGCCTTATCTCAGCTCACTGGTCACCATAGCAACACCCACCCGTAGCACGCGCTCCAGCAGGTATATTTCACTGGTCACCCCCAAAGCCAACACCTACTTTGGCCGCCTTTCCTTCCAGTTCTCTGCTGCTAATGACTGGAACGAACTGCAGAGTCTTATATCTCCCTCACTAACTTTAAGCACCAGCTGTCAGAGCAGCTTACCGATCGCTGCAGCTGTACACAGCCCATCTGTAAATAGCCCATCCAACCAACTACCTACCTCATCCCCATATTTGTTTTTCTGCTCTTTTGCACGCCAATATTTCTACTTGCTCATCCTCATCTGCACATATATCATATATCACTTCAGTGTAAATGATAGAACACACAGAGAGAGAGAGGTTTCAACATGATAGAACACACAGAGAGAGATCTCAACATGATAGAACACACAGAGAGAGGTCTCAACATGATAGAACACACAGAGAGAGAGAGGTTTCAACATGATAGAACACACAGAGAGAGGTCTCAACATGATAGAACACACAGAGAGAGGTCTCAACATGATAGAACACACAGAGAGAGGTCTCAACATGATAGAACACACAGAGAGAGGTCTCAACATGATAGAACACACAGAGAGAGGTCTCAACATGATAGAACACACAGAGAGAGGTCTCAACATGATAGAACACACAGAGAGAGGTCTCAACATGATAGAACACACAGAGAGAGAGAGGTCTCAACATGATAGAACACACAGAGAGAGAGAGGTCTCAACATGATAGAACACACAGAGAGAGAGAGGTCTCAACATGATAGAACACACAGAGAGAGAGAGGTTTCAACATGATAGAACACACAGAGAGAGGTCTCAACATGATAGAACACACAGAGAGAGGTCTCAACATGATAGAACACACAGAGAGAGGTCTCAACATGATAGAACACACAGAGAGAGGTCTCAACATGATAGAACACACAGAGAGAGGTCTCAACATGATAGAACACACACAGAGAGAGGTCTCAACATGATAGAACACACACAGAGAGAGGTCTCAACATGATAGAACACACACAGAGAGAGGTCTCAACATGATAGAACACACAGAGAGAGGTCTCAACATGATAGAACACACACAGAGAGAGGTCTCAACATGATAGAACACACACAGAGAGAGGTCTCAACATGATAGAACACACAGAGAGAGGTCTCAACATGATAGAACACACACAGAGAGAGGTCTCAACATGATAGAACACACAGAGAGAGGTCTCAACATGATAGAACACACAGAGAGAGGTCTCAACATGATAGAACACACAGAGAGAGGTCTCAACATGATAGAACACAGAGAGAGAGGTCTCAACATGATAGAACACACAGAGAGGTCTCAACATGATAGAACACACAGGGAGAGGTCTCAACATGATAGAACACAGAGAGAGAGAGAGGTCTCAACATGATAGAACACACAGAGAGGTCTCAACATGATAGAACACACAGAGAGAGGTCTCAACATGATAGAACACACAGAGAGAGGTCTCAACATGATAGAACACACAGAGAGGTCTCAACATGATAGAACACACAGAGAGAGGTCTCAACATGATAGAACACACAGAGAGAGGTCTCAACATGATAGAACACACAGAGAGAGGTCTCAACATGATAGAACACAGAGAGAGGTCTCAACATGATAGAACACAGAGAGAGGTCTCAACATGATAGAACACACAGAGAGAGGTCTCAACATGATAGAACACACAGAGAGAGATCTCAACATGATAGAACACACAGAGAGAGGTCTCAACATGATAGAACACACAGAGAGAGGTCTCAACATGATAGAACACACAGAGAGAGGTCTCAACATGATAGAACACACAGAGAGAGGTCTCAACATGATAGAACACAGAGAGAGGTCTCAACATGATAGAACACACAGAGAGGTCTCAACATGATAGAACACACAGAGAGAGGTCTCAACATGATAGAACACACAGAGAGAGTTCTCAACATGATAGAACACAGAGAGGTCTCAACATGATAGAACACAGAGAGAGGTCTCAACATGATAGAACACACAGAGAGAGGTCTCAACATGATAGAACACAGAGAGGTCTCAACATGATAGACACACAGAGAGGTCTCAACATGATAGAACACACAGAGAGAGGTCTCAACATGATAGAACACACAGAGAGAGGTCTCAACATGATAGAACACACAGAGAGCGAGAGGTTTCAACATGATAGAACACAGAGAGAGATCTCAACATGATAGAACACACAGAGAGGTCTCAACATGATAGAACACAGAGAGAGAGGTCTCAACATGATAGAACACACAGAGAGGTCTCAACATGATAGAACACACAGAGAGGTCTCAACATGATAGAACACAGAGAGAGAGGTCTCAACATGATAGAACACACAGAGAGAGGTCTCAACATGATAGAACACACAGAGAGGTCTCAACATGATAGAACACACAGAGAGAGGTCTCAACATGATAGAACACACAGAGAGAGGTCTCAACATGATAGAACACACAGAGAGAGGTCTCAACATGATAGAACACACAGAGAGGTCTCAACATGATAGAACACAGAGAGAGAGGTCTCAACATGATAGAACACAGAGAGAGAGGTCTCAACATGATAGAACACACAGAGAGAGGTCTCAACATGATAGAACACAGAGAGAGGTCTCAACATGATAGAACACAGAGAGAGAGGTCTCAACATGATAGAACACAGAGAGAGAGGTCTCAACATGATAGAACACAGAGAGAGAGGTCTCAACATGATAGAACACACAGAGAGAGAGTCTCAACATGATAGAACACACAGAGAGAGAGGTCTCAACATGATAGAACACACAGAGAGAGATCTCAACATGATAGAACACACAGAGAGGTCTCAACATGATAGAACACACAGAGAGAGATCTCAACATGATAGAACACACAGAGAGAGGTCTCAACATGATAGAACACACAGAGAGAGAGATCTCAACATGATAGAACACAGAGAGAGAGGTCTCAACATGATAGAACACACAGAGAGGTCTCAACATGATAGAACACAGAGAGAGGTCTCAACATGATAGAACACACAGAGAGAGGTCTCAACATGATAGAACACACAGAGAGAGGTCTCAACATGATAGAACACACAGAGAGAGGTCTCAACATGATAGAACACACAGAGAGAGGTCTCAACATGATAGAACACACAGAGAGAGGTCTCAACATGATAGAACACACAGAGAGAGAGAGGTCTCAACATGATAGAACACACAAAGAGAGAGGTCTCAACATGATAGAACACACAGAGAGAGGTCTCAACATGATAGAACACACAGAGAGAGGTCTCAACATGATAGAACACACAGAGAGAGAGGTCTCAACATGATAGAACACACAGAGAGAGGTCTCAACATGATAGAACACACAGAGAGAGAGGTCTCAACATGATAGAACACACAGAGAGAGAGAGGTTTCAACATGATAGAACACACAGAGAGAGAGAGGTTTCAACATGATAGAACACACAGAGAGAGAGAGGTTTCAACATGATAGAACACAGAGAGAGAGGTCTCAACATGATAGAACACAGAGAGAGAGGTCTCAACATGATAGAACACACAGAGAGGTCTCAACATGATAGAACACACAGAGAGGTCTCAACATGATAGAACACAGAGAGAGGTCTCAACATGATAGAACACACAGAGAGAGGTCTCAACATGATAGAACACACAGAGAGGTCTCAACATGATAGAACACAGAGAGAGGTCTCAACATGATAGAACACACAGAGAGAGGTCTCAACATGATAGAACACACAGAGAGAGGTCTCAACATGATAGAACACACAGAGAGAGGTCTCAACATGATAGAACACAGAGAGAGAGGTCTCAACATGATAGAACACACAGAGAGGTCTCAACATGATAGAACACACAGGAGAGGTCTCAACATGATAGAACACACAGAGAGAGGTCTCAACATGATAGAACACACGAGAGAGGTCTCAACATGATAGAACACACAGAGAGAGGTCTCAACATGATAGAACACACAGAGAGAGGTCTCAACATGATAGAACACACAGAGAGAGGTCTCAACATGATAGAACACACAGAGAGAGAGGGTCTCAACATGATAGAACACACAGAGAGGTCTCAACATGATAGAACACACAGAGAGAGGTCTCAACATGATAGAACACACAGAGAGAGGTCTCAACATGATAGAACACACAGAGAGAGGTCTCAACATGATAGAACACACGAGAGAGGTCTCAACATGATAGAACACACGAGAGAGGTCTCAACATGATAGAACACACAGAGAGAGGTCTCAACATGATAGAACACACAGAGAGAGTCTCAACATGATAGAACACACAGAGAGAGATCTCAACATGATAGAACACACAGAGAGAGGTCTCAACATGATAGAACACACAGAGAGAGGTCTCAACATGATAGAACACACAGAGAGAGGTCTCAACATGATAGAACACACAGAGAGAGGTCTCAACATGATAGAACACACAGAGAGAGGTCTCAACATGATAGAACACACAGAGAGAGGTCTCAACATGATAGAACACACAGAGAGAGGTCTCAACATGATAGAACACACAGAGAGAGTCTCAACATGATAGAACACAGAGAGAGGTCTCAACATGATAGAACACACAGAGAGAGGTCTCAACATGATAGAACACACAGAGAGAGATCTCAACATGATAGAACACACAGAGAGAGGTCTCAACATGATAGAACACACAGAGAGAGGTCTCAACATGATAGAACACACAGAGAGAGATCTCAACATGATAGAACACACAGAGAGAGGTCTCAACATGATAGAACACACGAGAGAGAGGTCTCAACATGATAGAACACACAGAGAGAGGTCTCAACATGATAGAACACACAGAGAGAGGTCTCAACATGATAGAACACACAGAGAGAGGTCTCAACATGATAGAACACAGAGAGAGAGGTCTCAACATGATAGAACACACAGAGAGAGGTCTCAACATGATAGAACACACAGAGAGAGATCTCAACATGATAGAACACACAGAGAGAGGTCTCAACATGATAGAACACAGAGAGAGAGGTCTCAACATGATAGAACACAGAGAGAGAGGTCTCAACATGATAGAACACACAGAGAGAGGTCTCAACATGATAGAACACACAGAGAGAGGTCTCAACATGATAGAACACACAGAGAGAGAGGTCTCAACATGATAGAACACAGAGAGAGATCTCAACATGATAGAACACACAGAGAGAGGTCTCAACATGATAGAACACACAGAGAGAGGTCTCAACATGATAGAACACACAGAGAGGTCTCAACATGATAGAACACACAGAGAGGTCTCAACATGATAGAACACACAGAGAGAGAGAGGTCTCAACATGATAGAACACACAGAGAGAGAGTCTCAACATGATAGAACACAGAGAGAGGTCTCAACATGATAGAACACACAGAGAGAGGTCTCAACATGATAGAACACACAGAGAGGTCTCAACATGATAGAACACACAGAGAGAGGTCTCAACATGATAGAACACACAGAGAGAGGTCTCAACATGATAGAACACACAGAGAGAGGTCTCAACATGATAGAACACACAGAGAGAGGTCTCAACATGATAGAACACACAGAGAGAGGTCTCAACATGATAGAACACACAGAGAGAGGTCTCAACATGATAGAACACACAGAGAGAGGTCTCAACATGATAGAACACACAGAGAGAGGTCTCAACATGATAGAACACACAGAGAGAGGTCTCAACATGATAGAACACACAGAGAGAGGTCTCAACATGATAGAACACACAGAGAGAGGTCTCAACATGATAGAACACACAGAGAGAGGTCTCAACATGATAGAACACACAGAGAGAGGTCTCAACATGATAGAACACACAGAGAGAGAGAGGTCTCAACATGATAGAACACACAGAGAGGTCTCAACATGATAGAACACACAGAGAGAGGTCTCAACATGATAGAACACACAGAGAGAGGTCTCAACATGATAGAACACACAGAGAGAGTCTCAACATGATAGAACACACAGAGAGAGGTCTCAACATGATAGAACACACAGAGAGAGAGAGGTCTCAACATGATAGAACACACAGAGAGAGGTCTCAACATGATAGAACACACAGAGAGGTCTCAACATGATAGAACACACAGAGAGAGGTCTCAACATGATAGAACACACAGAGAGGTCTCAACATGATAGAACACACAGAGAGGTCTCAACATGATAGAACACACAGAGAGAGAGGTCTCAACATGATAGAACACACAGAGAGAGGTCTCAACATGATAGAACACACAGAGAGAGGTCTCAACATGATAGAACACACAGAGAGAGGTCTCAACATGATAGAACACACAGAGAGAGGTCTCAACATGATAGAACACACAGAGAGAGGTCTCAACATGATAGAACACACAGAGAGGTCTCAACATGATAGAACACACAGAGAGAGATCTCAACATGATAGAACACACGAGAGAGGTCTCAACATGATAGAACACACAGAGAGAGGTCTCAACATGATAGAACACACAGAGAGAGGTCTCAACATGATAGAACACACAGAGAGAGGTCTCAACATGATAGAACACACAGAGAGAGGTCTCAACATGATAGAACACACAGAGAGAGGTCTCAACATGATAGAACACACAGAGAGAGAGTCTCAACATGATAGAACACACAGAGAGAGGTCTCAACATGATAGAACACACAGAGAGAGGTCTCAACATGATAGAACACACAGAGAGAGGTCTCAACATGATAGAACACACGAGAGAGAGGTCTCAACATGATAGAACACACAGAGAGAGAGTCTCAACATGATAGAACACACAGAGAGGTCTCAACATGATAGAACACACAGAGAGGTCTCAACATGATAGAACACACAGAGAGAGAGTCTCAACATGATAGAACACACAGAGAGAGGTCTCAACATGATAGAACACACAGAGAGAGGTCTCAACATGATAGAACACACAGAGAGGTCTCAACATGATAGAACACACAGAGAGGTCTCAACATGATAGAACACACGAGAGAGGTCTCAACATGATAGAACACACAGAGAGAGGTCTCAACATGATAGAACACACAGAGAGAGGTCTCAACATGATAGAACACAGAGAGAGGTCTCAACATGATAGAACACACGAGAGAGGTCTCAACATGATAGAACACACAGAGAGAGGTCTCAACATGATAGAACACACAGAGAGAGGTCTCAACATGATAGAACACACAGAGAGAGGTCTCAACATGATAGAACACACAGAGAGAGGTCTCAACATGATAGAACACACAGAGAGAGGTCTCAACATGATAGAACACACAGAGAGAGGTCTCAACATGATAGAACACACAGAGAGAGAGGTCTCAACATGATAGAACACACAGAGAGGTCTCAACATGATAGAACACACAGAGAGAGGTCTCAACATGATAGAACACACAGAGAGAGAGGGTCTCAACATGATAGAACACAGAGAGAGGTCTCAACATGATAGAACACACAGAGAGAGGTCTCAACATGATAGAACACACAGAGAGAGGTCTCAACATGATAGAACACACAGAGAGAGGTCTCAACATGATAGAACACACAGAGAGAGGTCTCAACATGATAGAACACACAGAGAGGTCTCAACATGATAGAACACACAGAGAGGTCTCAACATGATAGATCACACAGAGAGAGGTCTCAACATGATAGAACACAGAGAGAGGTCTCAACATGATTGAACACACAGAGAGGCAACAGTAATGGTAAATTCAGTATTCAGACCTTTGCAGTCATTTCTGTGGATATGATAAAGTGTGCCATACAATGGCATATAAATGGTAAGGCTGAAGTTATAGATGACCCTGTAATATACCCTCTTTCCGTGGAATGTACCTGCATCCCACTGTCATCTGAGGATTCTCATGAGTTTATGGATTGCTGCACAGGCCTTCTTTCTGAGGGAGACTAAATCATTTCCCAGCGCTGTGTGGAATATCGGTTGTGGAGGATCAGAGAGGAATTCAAAACAGGTAGTTTGTTGTGGTCCATCCTCTCCAGACAAGAGAACGGTTCACCTGAGCAGTATTTACAGCATCAATAAAGACAACAGCGATAGTGCCAAGATATTCCTGCTTCATTCCACACTTTGCCAACTCCTGAGCATGGTCTGCTGCAGACTGTTCTGTTCTGACTGTTCTGTTCTGACTGTTCTGTTTCAGACTGTTCTGACTGTTCTGTTTCAGACTGTTCTGTTCTGACTGTTCTGTTCTGACTGTTCTGACTGTTCTGTTCTGACTGTTCTGTTTCTGACTGTTCTGTTCTGACTGTTCTGACTGTTCTGTTTCTGACTGTTCTGTTCTGACTGTTCTGTTCTGACTGTTCTGCAACTGTTCTGTTCTGACTGTTCTGTTCTGACTGTTCTGTTCTGACTGTTCTGTTCTGACTGTTCTTCTGACTGTCTGTTCTGTTCTGACTGTTCTGTTCTGACTGTTCTGTTCTGACTGTTCTGTTCTGACTGTTCTGTTCTGACTGTTCTGTTCTGACTGTTCTGTTTCAGACTGTTCTGACTGTTCTGTTCTGACTGTTCTGTTCTGACTGTTCTGTTTCAGACTGTTCTGACTGTTCTGTTCTGACTGTTCTGTTCTGACTGTTTCTGTCAACACCAGTGAACTGGCAGAAAGTCAACACCAGTGAACTGACAGAAAGTCAACACCAGTGAACTGGCAGAAAGTCAACACCAGTGAACTGACAGAAAGTCAACACCAGTGAACTGGCAGAAAGTCAACACCAGTGAACTGGCAGAAAGTCAACACCAGTGAACTGACAGAAAGTCAACACCAGTGAACTGGCAGAAAGTCAACACCAGTGAACTGGCAGAAAGTCAACACCAGTGAACTGGCAGAAAGTCAACACCAGTGAACTGGCAGAAAGTCAACACCAGTGAACTGGCAGAAAGTCAACACCAGTGAACTGGCAGAAAGTCAACACCAGTGAACTGGCAGAAAGTCAACACCAGTGAACTGGCAGAAAGTCAACACCAGTGGACTGGCAGAAAGTCAACACCAGTGAACTGGCAGAAAGTCAACACCAGTGGACTGACAGAAAGTCAACACCAGTGAACTGGCAGAAAGTCAACACCAGTGAACTGACAGAAAGTCAACACCAGTGAACTGGCAGAAAGTCAACACCAGTGAACTGACAGAAAGTCAACACCAGTGAACTGGCAGAAAGTCAACACCAGTGAACTGACAGAAAGTCACACCAGTGAACTGCAGAAAGTCAACACCAGTGAACTGCAGACAGTCAACACCAGTGAACTGGCAGAAAGTCAACACCAGTGAACTGGCAGAAAGTCAACACCAGTGATCTGACAGAAATATTATTCTTCTATAGCGCCTTTCAAAGACTAGTTCACCTAATAAAAGTGTAATCAGTGATTTGCTGGATATCTATTTTGACTTCCTATAGACGGTGGTTGTTTAGCAACAAAACCCACGTGTGTGTATCTTTGTGCCAAAACAGACAGGGTTGGCTAAGAATCATGGGATTATTAATATGTAAACTATATTTCTCTCCAAATATACTTGAAAACACAAGCTAGTGACACCACTACAGACACAGTGGGGCGAAGCCTGAGGGACCTAATATCACCACTACAGACACAGTGGGGCGAAGCCTGAGGGACCTAATATCACCACTACAGACACAGTGGGGCGAAGCCTGAGGGACCTAATATCACCACTACAGACACAGTGGGGCGAAGCCTGATGGACCTAATATCACCACTACAGACACAGTGGGGCGAAGCCTGATGGACCTAATATCACCACTACAGACACAGTGGGGCGAAGCCTGATGGACCTAATGACACCACTACAGACACAGTGGGGCGAAGCCTGAGGGACCTAATATCACCACTACAGACACAGTGGGGCGAAGCCTGAGGACCTAATATCACCACTACAGACACAGTGGGGCGAAGCCTGAGGACCTAATGACACCACTACAGACACAGTGGGGCGAAGCCTGAGGGACCTAATATCACCACTACAGACACAGTGGGGCGAAGCCTGAGGACCTAATGACACCACTACAGACACAGTGGGGCGAAGCCTGAGGGACCTAATATCACCACTACAGACACAGTGGGGCGAAGCCTGAGGGGCCTAATGACACCACTACAGACACAGTGGGGCGAAGCCTGAGGACCTAATATCACCACTACAGACACAGTGGGGCGAAGCCTGAGGGGCCTAATGACACCACTACAGACACAGTGGGGCGAAGCCTGAGGACCTAATATCACCACTACAGACACAGTGGGGCGAAGCCTGAGGGGCCTAATATCACCACTACAGACACAGTGGGGCGAAGCCTGAGGACCTAATATCACCACTACAGACACAGTGGGGCGAAGCCTGAGGGACCTAATGACACCACTACAGACACAGTGGGGCGAAGCCTGAGGGACCTAATATCACCACTACAGACACAGTGGGGCGATGCCTGAGGGGCCTAGTGACACCACTACAGACACAGTGGGGCGAAGCCTGATGGACCTAATATCACCACTACAGACACAGTGGGGCGAAGCCTGAGGGACCTAATATCACCACTACAGACACAGTGGGGCGAAGCCTGAGGACCTAGTGACACCACTACAGACACAGTGGGGCGAAGCCTGATGGACCTAATATCACCACTACAGACACAGTGGGGCGAAGCCTGAGGGACCTAATATCACCACTACAGACACAGTGGGGCGAAGCCTGAGGACCTAATGACACCACTACAGACACAGTGGGGCGAAGCCTGATGGACCTAATATCACCACTACAGACACAGTGGGGCAAAGCCTGAGGACCTAATATCACCACTACAGACACAGTGGGGCGAAGCCTGAGGGACCTAATATCACCACTACAGACACAGTGGGGCGAAGCCTGAGGGGCCTAATGACACCACTACAGACACAGTGGGGCGAAGCCTGAGGGACCTAATGACACCACTACAGACACAGTGGGGCGAAGACTGAGGAGAGGCAGCGAGGGTACAGTGACACCCGCTAGTATTTTACTTGAGTCCCAGAGGATAACTGGAGACGCAGAGCCACACATAAATCTTCATAAGCATTTTAATAACTCAATCTGAAGCCAGGCACAATATTTATCATGTTCCTGGTTGCTTAAAGGAATGGAAGTTGGGTAGGATGTGGAAGGTACAGAATACAAAGGGGAAGTGGGATAATTGTGAAGGTATTGTTTTATGATCTCTGTGTGTCTTTCTGAATGATGTGGTAACTTTATGGGGGTCACAGACCGTGCAATACAATACACATATAAAGCATGACTGGATGATGCTATGGTACACAGTATAAAATATACAGCATTATGTTAGAACTAATGTCCTGCTACTGTAGCTTCAGCCAACATAAGGACATTTAAGAAAACCATAAAACACTGACAATTCCATTCAAAATGGGTGTAAAGAGTTGTTTTTCTGTTGTCTTGAAATGATTACATTATGTAAGGTGAAACATTTTCCTAAACCAATTGAGACCGTGTTTTCCCCCAGCAGTTTAATAAATACAGCAAATTGGAGGAAAAAACCCTGAAGCAAGGTTCTTGATTACTTCCTGTTCACGGTGTAGTAAGCATGCAAACATCACTACACTTTCAGTCCAAACACTGCACACTATAAAGACCACCATACACACTATAAAGACCACCCTGCACACTATAAAGACCACCCTACACACTATAAAGACCACCCTACACACTATAAAGACCACCCTACACACTATAAAGACCACCCTACACACTATAAAGACCACCACCCTACACACTATAAAGACCACCACCCTACACACTATAAAGACCACCACCCTACACACTATAAAGACCACCACCCTACACACTATAAAGACCACCACCCTACACACTATAAAGACCACCACCCTACACACTATAAAGACCACCCTACACACTATAAAGACCACCCTACACACTATAAAGACCACCACCCTACACACTATAAAGACCACCACCCTACACACTATAAAGACCACCACCCTACACACTATAAAGACCACCACCCTACACACTATAAAGACCACCACCCTACACACTATAAAGACCACCACCCTACACACTATAAAGACCACCACCCTACACACTATAAAGACCACCACCCTACACACTATAAAGACCACCACCCTACACACTATAAAGACCACCACCCTACACACTATAAAGACCACCACCCTACACACTATAAAGACCACCACCCTACACACTATAAAGACCACCACCCTACACACTATAAAGACCACCACCCTACACACTATAAAGACCACTACCCTACACACTATAAAGACCACCACCCTACACACTATAAAGACCACCACCCTACACACTATAAAGACCACCACCCTACACACTATAAAGACCACCACCCTACACACTATAAAGACCACCACCCTACACACTATAAAGACCACCACCCTACACACTATAAAGACCACCACCCTACACACTATAAAGACCACCACCCTACACACTATAAAGACCACCACCCTACACACTATAAAGACCACCACCCTACACACTATAAAGACCACCACCCTACACACTATAAAGACCACCACCCTACACACTATAAAGACCACCCTACACACTATAAAGACCACCACCCTACACACTATAAAGACCACCACCCTACACACTATAAAGACCACCACCCTACACACTATAAAGACCACCACCCTACACACTATAAAGACCACCACCCTACACACTATAAAGACCACCACCCTACACACTATAAAGACCACCACCCTACACACTATAAAGACCACCACCCTACACACTATAAAGACCACCACCCTACACACTATAAAGACCACCACCCTACACACTATAAAGACCACCACCCTACACACTATAAAGACCACCACCCTACACACTATAAAGACCACCACCCTACACACTATAAAGACCACCACCCTACACACTATAAAGACCACCACCCTACACACTATAAAGACCACCACCCTACACACTATAAAGACCACCACCCTACACACTATAAAGACCACACCTACACACTATAAAGACCACCCTACACACTATAAAGACCACCACCCTACACACTATAAAGACCACCACCCTACACACTATAAAGACCACCACCCTACACACTATAAAGACCACCCTACACACTATAAAGACCACCCTACACACTATAAAGACCACCCTACACACTATAAAGACCACCACCCTACACACTATAAAGACCACCACCCTACACACTATAAAGACCACCACCCTACACACTATAAAGACCACCACCCTACACACTATAAAGACCACCACCCTACACACTATAAAGACCACCACCCTACACACTATAAAGACCACCACCCTACACACTATAAAGACCACCACCCTACACACTATAAAGACCACCACCCTACACACTATAAAGACCACCACCCTACACACTATAAAGACCACCCTACACACTATAAAGACCACCCTACACACTATAAAGACAACCCTACACACTATAAAGACCACCACCCTACACACTATAAAGACCACCACCCTACACACTATAAAGACCACCCTACACACTATAAAGACCACCATACACACTATAAAGACCACCACCCTACACACTATAAAGACCACCACCCTACACACTATAAAGACCACCACCCTACACACTATAAAGACCACCCCCCTACACACTATAAAGACCACCACCCTACACACTATAAAGACCACCCTACACACTATAAAGACCACCCTACACACTATAAAGACCACCCCCTACACACTATAAAGACCACCACCCTACACACTATAAAGACCACCACCCTACACACTATAAAGACCACCCTACACACTATAAAGACCACCACCCTACACACTATAAAGACCACCACCCTACACACTATAAAGACCACCACCCTACACACTATAAAGACCACCACCCTACACACTATAAAGACCACCCTACACACTATAAAGAGCACCCTACACACTATAAAGACCACCACCCTACACACTATAAAGACCACCACCCTACACACTATAAAGACCACCACCCTACACACTATAAAGACCACCCTACACACTATAAAGACCACCACCCTACACACTATAAAGACCACCACCCTACACACTATAAAGACCACCACCCTACACACTATAAAGACCACCACCCTACACACTATAAAGACCACCACCCTACACACTATAAAGACCACCACCCTACACACTATAAAGACACCACCCTACACACTATAAAGACCACCACCCTACACACTATAAAGACCACCACCCTACACACTATAAAGACCACCACCCTACACACTATAAAGACCACCACCCTACACACTATAAAGACCACCACCCTACACACTATAAAGACCACCACCCTACACACTATAAAGACCACCACCCTACACACTATAAAGACCACCACCCTACACACTATAAAGACCACCACCCTACACACTATAAAGACCACCACCCTACACACTATAAAGACCACCACCCTACACACTATAAAGACCACCACCCTACACACTATAAAGACCACCCTACACACTATAAAGACCACCCTACACACTATAAAGACCACCACCCTACACACTATAAAGACCACCACCCTACACACTATAAAGACCACCACCCTACACACTATAAAGACCACCACCCTACACACTATAAAGACCACCACCCTACACACTATAAAGACCACCACCCTACACACTATAAAGACCACCACCCTACACACTATAAAGACCACCACCCTACACACTATAAAGACCACCACCCTACACACTATAAAGACCACCCTACACACTATAAAGACCACCACCCTACACACTATAAAGACCACCACCCTACACACTATAAAGACCACCACCCTACACACTATAAAGACCACCACCCTACACACTATAAAGACCACCACCCTACACACTATAAAGACCACCACCCTACACACTATAAAGACCACCACCCTACACACTATAAAGACCACCCTACACACTATAAAGACCACCACCCTACACACTATAAAGACCACCACCCTACACACTATAAAGACCACCACCCTACACACTATAAAGACCACCACCCTACACACTATAAAGACCACCACCCTACACACTATAAAGACCACCACCCTACACACTATAAAGACCACCACCCTACACACTATAAAGACCACCCTACACACTATAAAGACCACCACCCTACACACTATAAAGACCACCACCCTACACACTATAAAGACCACCACCCTACACACTATAAAGACCACCACCCTACACACTATAAAGACCACCACCCTACACACTATAAAGACCACCACCCTACACACTATAAAGACCACCACCCTACACACTATAAAGACCACCACCCTACACACTATAAAGACCACCACCCTACACACTATAAAGACCACCACCCTACACACTATAAAGACCACCACCCTACACACTATAAAGACCACCACCCTACACACTATAAAGACCACCACCCTACACACTATAAAGACCACCACCCTACACACTATAAAGACCACCACCCTACACACTATAAAGACCACCACCCTACACACTATAAAGACCACCACCCTACACACTATAAAGACCACCCCTACACACTATAAAGACCACCCTACACACTATAAAGACCACACCCTACACACTATAAAGACCACTACCCTACACACTATAAAGACCACTACCCTACACACTATAAAGACCACTACCCTACACACTATAAAGACCACCACACTACACACTATAAAGACCACCACACTACACACTATAAAGACCAACCCCCTACACACTATAAAGACCACCCCCTACACACTATAAAGACCACCCTACACACTATAAAGACCACCACCCTACACACTATAAAGACCACCACCCTACACACTATAAAGACCACCACCCTACACACTATAAAGACCACCACCCTACACACTATAAAGACCACCCCTACACACTATAAAGACCACCCTACACACTATAAAGACCACCCTACACACTATAAAGACCACCACCCTACACACTATAAAGACTACCACCCTACACACTATAAAGACCACCACCCTACACACTATAAAGACCACCACCCTACACACTATAAAGACCACCACCCTACACACTATAAAGACCACCACCCTACACACTATAAAGACCACCACCCTACACACTATAAAGACCACCCCCCTACACACTATAAAGACCACCACCCTACACACTATAAAGACCACCACCCTACACACTATAAAGACCACCCTACACACTATAAAGACCACCACCCTACACACTATAAAGACCACACTACACACTATAAAGACCACACTACACACTATAAAGACCACCACCCTACACACTATAAAGACCACCACCCTACACACTATAAAGACCACCACCCTACACACTATAAAGACCACCACCCTACACACTATAAATACCACCACCCTACACACTATAAAGACCACCACCCTACACACTATAAAGACCACCACCCTACACACTATAAAGACCACCACCCTACACACTATAAAGACCACCACCCTACACACTATAAAGACCACCACCCTACACACTATAAAGACCACATCCCTACACACTATAAAGACCACCACCCTACACACTATAAAGACCACCACCCTACAAACTATAAAGACCACCACCCTACACACTATAAAGACACACCCTACACACTATAAAGACCACCACCCTACACACTATAAAGACCACCACCCTACACACTATAAAGACCACCACCCTACACACTATAAAGACCACCACCCTACACACTATAAAGACCACCACCCTACACACTATAAAGACCACCACCCTACACACTATAAAGACCACCACCCTACACACTATAAAGACCACCACCCTACACACTATAAAGACCACCACCCTACACACTATAAAGACCACCACCCTACACACTATAAAGACCACCACCCTACACACTATAAAGACCACCACCCTACACACTATAAAGACCACCACCCTACACACTATAAAGACCACCACCCTACACACTATAAAGACCACCACCCTACACACTATAAAGACCACCACCCTACACACTATAAAGACCACCACCCTACACACTATAAAGACCACCACCCTACACACTATAAAGACCACCACCCTACACACTATAAAGACCACCACCCTACACACTATAAAGACCACCACCCTACACACTATAAAGACCACCACCCTACACACTATAAAGACCACCACCCTACACACTATAAAGACCACCACCCTACACACTATAAAGACCACCACCCTACACACTATAAAGACCACCACCCTACACACTATAAAGACCACCACCCTACACACTATAAAGACCACCACCCTACACACTATAAAGACCACCACCCTACACACTATAAAGACCACCACCCTACACACTATAAAGACCACCACCCTACACACTATAAAGACCACCACCCTACACACTATAAAGACCACCACCCTACACACTATAAAGACCACCACCCTACACACTATAAAGACCACCACCCTACACACTATAAAGACCACCACCCTACACACTATAAAGACCACCACCCTACACACTATAAAGACCACCACCCTACACACTATAAAGACCACCACCCTACACACTATAAAGACCACCACCCTACACACTATAAAGACCACCACCCTACACACTATAAAGACCACCACCCTACACACTATAAAGACCACCACCCTACACACTATAAAGACCACCACCCTACACACTATAAAGACCACCACCCTACACACTATAAAGACCACCACCCTACACACTATAAAGACCACCACCCTACACACTATAAAGACCACCACCCTACACACTATAAAGACCACCACCCTACACACTATAAAGACCACCACCCTACACACTATAAAGACCACCACCCTACACACTATAAAGACCACCACCCTACACACTATAAAGACCACCACCCTACACACTATAAAGACCACCACCCTACACACTATAAAGACCACCACCCTACACACTATAAAGACCACCACCCTACACACTATAAAGACCACCACCCTACACACTATAAAGACCACCACCCTACACACTATAAAGACCACCACCCTACACACTATAAAGACCACCACCCTACACACTATAAAGACCACCACCCTACACACTATAAAGACCACCACCCTACACACTATAAAGACCACCACCCTACACACTATAAAGACCACCCTACACACTATAAAGACCACCACCCTACACACTATAAAGACCACCACCCTACACACTATAAAGACCACCACCCTACACACTATAAAGACCACCCTACACACTATAAAGACCACCCTACACACTATAAAGACCACCTACACACTATAAAGACCACCCTACACACTATAAAGACCACCACCCTACACACTATAAAGACCACCACCCTACACACTATAAAGACCACCACCCTACACACTATAAAGACCACCCTACACACTATAAAGACCACCACCCTACACACTATAAAGACCACCCTACACACTATAAAGACCACCACCCTACACACTATAAAGACCACCCTACACACTATAAAGACCACCACCCTACACACTATAAAGACCACCACCCTACACACTATAAAGACCACCACCCTACACACTATAAAGACCACCACCCTACACACTATAAAGACCACCACCCTACACACTATAAAGACCACCACCCTACACACTATAAAGACCACCACCCTACACACTATAAAGACCACCACCCTACACACTATAAAGACCACCACCCTACACACTATAAAGACCACCACCCTACACACTATAAAGACCACCACCCTACACACTATAAAGACCACCACCCTACACACTATAAAGACCACACCTACACACTATAAAGACCACCACCCTACACACTATAAAGACCACCACCCTACACACTATAAAGACCACCACCCTACACACTATAAAGACCACCACCCTACACACTATAAAGACCACCACCCTACACACTATAAAGACCACCACCCTACACACTATAAAGACCACCACCCTACACACTATAAAGACCACCACCCTACACACTATAAAGACCACCCTACACACTATAAAGACCACCACCCTACACACTATAAAGACCACCACCCTACACACTATAAAGACCACCACCCTACACACTATAAAGACCACCACCCTACACACTATAAAGACCACCACCCTACACACTATAAAGACCACCACCCTACACACTATAAAGACCACCACCCTACACACTATAAAGACCACCACCCTACACACTATAAAGACCACCACCCTACACACTATAAAGACCACCACCCTACACACTATAAAGACCACCACCCTACACACTATAAAGACCACCCTACACACTATAAAGACCACCACCCTACACACTATAAAGACCACCACCCTACACACTATAAAGACCACCCTACACACTATAAAGACCACCACCCTACACACTATAAAGACCACCCTACACACTATAAAGACCACCACCCTACACACTATAAAGACCACCACCCTACACACTATAAAGACCACCACCCTACACACTATAAAGACCACCACCCTACACACTATAAAGACCACCACCCTACACACTATAAAGACCACCACCCTACACACTATAAAGACCACCACCCTACACACTATAAAGACCACCACCCTACACACTATAAAGACCACCACCCTACACACTATAAAGACCACCACCCTACACACTATAAAGACCACCACCCTACACACTATAAAGACCACCACCCTACACACTATAAAGACCACCACCCTACACACTATAAAGACCACCACCCTACACACTATAAAGACCACCACCCTACACACTATAAAGACCACCACCCTACACACTATAAAGACCACCACCCTACACACTATAAAGACCACCACCCTACACACTATAAAGACCACCACCCTACACACTATAAAGACCACCACCCTACACACTATAAAGACCACCACCCTACACACTATAAAGACCACCACCCTACACACTATAAAGACCACCACCCTACACACTATAAAGACCACCACCCTACACACTATAAAGACCACCACCCTACACACTATAAAGACCACCACCCTACACACTATAAAGACCACCACCCTACACACTATAAAGACCACCACCCTACACACTATAAAGACCACCACCCTACACACTATAAAGACCACCACCCTACACACTATAAAGACCACCACCCTACACACTATAAAGACCACCACCCTACACACTATAAAGACCACCACCCTACACACTATAAAGACCACCACCCTACACACTATAAAGACCACCACCCTACACACTATAAAGACCACCACCCTACACACTATAAAGACCACCACCCTACACACTATAAAGACCACCACCCTACACACTATAAAGACCACCACCCTACACACTATAAAGACCACCACCCTACACACTATAAAGACCACCACCCTACACACTATAAAGACCACCACCCTACACACTATAAAGACCACCACCCTACACACTATAAAGACCACCACCCTACACACTATAAAGACCACCACCCTACACACTATAAAGACCACCACCCTACACACTATAAAGACCACCACCCTACACACTATAAAGACCACCACCCTACACACTATAAAGACCACCACCCTACACACTATAAAGACCACCACCCTACACACTATAAAGACCACCACCCTACACACTATAAAGACCACCACCCTACACACTATAAAGACCACCACCCTACACACTATAAAGACCACCACCCTACACACTATAAAGACCACCCTACACACTATAAAGACCACCACCCTACACACTATAAAGACCACCACCCTACACACTATAAAGACCACCACCCTACACACTATAAAGACCACCACCCTACACACTATAAAGACCACCACCCTACACACTATAAAGACCACCACCCTACACACTATAAAGACCACCACCCTACACACTATAAAGACCACCACCCTACACACTATAAAGACCACCACCCTACACACTATAAAGACCACCACCCTACACACTATAAAGACCACCACCCTACACACTATAAAGACCACCACCCTACACACTATAAAGACCACCACCCTACACACTATAAAGACCACCACCCTACACACTATAAAGACCACCACCCTACACACTATAAAGACCACCACCCTACACACTATAAAGACCACCACCCTACACACTATAAAGACCACCACCCTACACACTATAAAGACCACCACCCTACACACTATAAAGACCACCACCCTACACACTATAAAGACCACCACCCTACACACTATAAAGACCACCACCCTACACACTATAAAGACCACCACCCTACACACTATAAAGACCACCACCCTACACACTATAAAGACCACCACCCTACACACTATAAAGACCACCACCCTACACACTATAAAGACCACCACCCTACACACTATAAAGACCACCACCCTACACACTATAAAGACCACCACCCTACACACTATAAAGACCACCACCCTACACACTATAAAGACCACCACCCTACACACTATAAAGACCACCACCCTACACACTATAAAGACCACCCCCTACACACTATAAAGACCACCACCCTACACACTATAAAGACCACCACCCTACACACTATAAAGACCACCACCCTACACACTATAAAGACCACCCTACACACTATAAAGACCACCACCCTACACACTATAAAGACCACCACCCTACACACTATAAAGACCACCACCCTACACACTATAAAGACCACCACCCTACACACTATAAAGACCACCACCCTACACACTATAAAGACCACCACCCTACACACTATAAAGACCACCACCCTACACACTATAAAGACCACCACCCTACACACTATAAAGACCACCACCCTACACACTATAAAGACCACCACCCTACACACTATAAAGACCACCACCCTACACACTATAAAGACCACCACCCTACACACTATAAAGACCACCACCCTACACACTATAAAGACCACCACCCTACACACTATAAAGACCACCACCCTACACACTATAAAGACCACCACCCTACACACTATAAAGACCACCACCCTACACACTATAAAGACCACCACCCTACACACTATAAAGACCACCACCCTACACACTATAAAGACCACCACCCTACACACTATAAAGACCACCACCCTACACACTATAAAGACCACCACCCTACACACTATAAAGACCACCACCCTACACACTATAAAGACCACCACCCTACACACTATAAAGACCACCACCCTACACACTATAAAGACCACCACCCTACACACTATAAAGACCACCACCCTACACACTATAAAGACCACCACCCTACACACTATAAAGACCACCACCCTACACACTATAAAGACCACCACCCTACACACTATAAAGACCACCACCCTACACACTATAAAGACCACCACCCTACACACTATAAAGACCACCACCCTACACACTATAAAGACCACCACCCTACACACTATAAAGACCACCACCCTACACACTATAAAGACCACCACCCTACACACTATAAAGACCACCACCCTACACACTATAAAGACCACCACCCTACACACTATAAAGACCACCACCCTACACACTATAAAGACCACCACCCTACACACTATAAAGACCACCACCCTACACACTATAAAGACCACCACCCTACACACTATAAAGACCACCACCCTACACACTATAAAGACCACCACCCTACACACTATAAAGACCACCACCCTACACACTATAAAGACCACCACCCTACACACTATAAAGACCACCACCCTACACACTATAAAGACCACCACCCTACACACTATAAAGACCACCACCCTACACACTATAAAGACCACCACCCTACACACTATAAAGACCACCACCCTACACACTATAAAGACCACCACCCTACACACTATAAAGACCACCACCCTACACACTATAAAGACCACCACCCTACACACTATAAAGACCACCACCCTACACACTATAAAGACCACCACCCTACACACTATAAAGACCACCCTACACACTATAAAGACCACCACCCTACACACTATAAAGACCACCACTACACACTATAAAGACCACCACCCTACACACTATAAAGACCACCACCCTACACACTATAAAGACCACCACCCTACACACTATAAAGACCACCCTACACACTATAAAGACCACCACCCTACACACTATAAAGACCACCACCCTACACACTATAAAGACCACCACCCTACACACTATAAAGACCACCACCCTACACACTATAAAGACCACCACCCTACACACTATAAAGACCACACCCTACACACTATAAAGACCACACCCTACACACTATAAAGACCACCACCCTACACACTATAAAGACCACCACCCTACACACTATAAAGACCACCACCCTACACACTATAAAGACCACCACCCTACACACTATAAAGACCACCACCCTACACACTATAAAGACCACCCTACACACTATAAAGACCACCACCCTACACACTATAAAGACCACCACCCTACACACTATAAAGACCACCACCCTACACACTATAAAGACCACCCTACACACTATAAAGACCACCACCCTACACACTATAAAGACCACCATACACACTATAAAGACCACCACCCTACACACTATAAAGACCTCCACCCTACACACTATAAAGACCACCACCCTACACACTATAAAGACCACCCTACACACTATAAAGACCACCACCCTACACACTATAAAGACCACCACCCTACACACTATAAAGACCACCACCCTACACACTATAAAGACCACCACCCTACACACTATAAAGACCACCACCCTACACACTATAAAGACCACACCCTACACACTATAAAGACCACCACCCTACACACTATAAAGACCACCCTACACACTATAAAGACCACCACCCTACACACTATAAAGACCACCACCCTACACACTATAAAGACCACCACCCTACACACTATAAAGACCACCACCCTACACACTATAAAGACCACCACCCTACACACTATAAAGACCACCACCCTACACACTATAAAGACCACCACCCTACACACTATAAAGACCACCACCCTACACACTATAAAGACCACCACCCTACACACTATAAAGACCACCACCCTACACACTATAAAGACCACCACCCTACACACTATAAAGACCACCACCCTACACACTATAAAGACCACCACCCTACACACTATAAAGACCACCACCCTACACACTATAAAGACCACCACCCTACACACTATAAAGACCACCACCCTACACACTATAAAGACCACCACCCTACACACTATAAAGACCACCACCCTACACACTATAAAGACCACCACCCTACACACTATAAAGACCACCACCCTACACACTATAAAGACCACCCTACACACTATAAAGACCACCACCCTACACACTATAAAGACCACCACCCTACACACTATAAAGACCACCACCCTACACACTATAAAGACCACCACCCTACACACTATAAAGACCACCACCCTACACACTATAAAGACCACCACCCTACACACTATAAAGACCACCACCCTACACACTATAAAGACCACCACCCTACACACTATAAAGACCACCACCCTACACACTATAAAGACCACCACCCTACACACTATAAAGACCACCACCCTACACACTATAAAGACCACCACCCTACACACTATAAAGACCACCCTACACACTATAAAGACCACCACCCTACACACTATAAAGACCACCACCCTACACACTATAAAGACCACCACCCTACACACTATAAAGACCACCCTACACACTATAAAGACCACCACCCTACACACTATAAAGACCACCACCCTACACACTATAAAGACCACCACCCTACACACTATAAAGACCACCACCCTACACACTATAAAGACCACCACCCTACACACTATAAAGACCACCACCCTACACACTATAAAGACCACCACCCTACACACTATAAAGACCACCACCCTACACACTATAAAGACCACCACCCTACACACTATAAAGACCACCACCCTACACACTATAAAGACCACCACCCTACACACTATAAAGACCACCACCCTACACACTATAAAGACCACCCCCTACACACTATAAAGACCACCACCCTACACACTATAAAGACCACCACCCTACACACTATAAAGACCACCACCCTACACACTATAAAGACCACCACCCTACACACTATAAAGACCACCACCCTACACACTATAAAGACCACCACCCTACACACTATAAAGACCACCACCCTACACACTATAAAGACCACCACCCTACACACTATAAAGACCACCACCCTACACACTATAAAGACCACCACCCTACACACTATAAAGACCACCACCCTACACACTATAAAGACCACCACCCTACACACTATAAAGACCACCACCCTACACACTATAAAGACCACCACCCTACACACTATAAAGACCACCACCCTACACACTATAAAGACCACCACCCTACACACTATAAAGACCACCACCCTACACACTATAAAGACCACCACCCTACACACTATAAAGACCACCACCCTACACACTATAAAGACCACCACCCTACACACTATAAAGACCACCACCCTACACACTATAAAGACCACCACCCTACACACTATAAAGACCACCACCCTACACACTATAAAGACCACCACCCTACACACTATAAAGACCACCACCCTACACACTATAAAGACCACCACCCTACACACTATAAAGACCACCACCCTACACACTATAAAGACCACCACCCTACACACTATAAAGACCACCACCCTACACACTATAAAGACCACCACCCTACACACTATAAAGACCACCACCCTACACACTATAAAGACCACCACCCTACACACTATAAAGACCACCACCCTACACACTATAAAGACCACCACCCTACACACTATAAAGACCACCACCCTACACACTATAAAGACCACCACCCTACACACTATAAAGACCACCACCCTACACACTATAAAGACCACCACCCTACACACTATAAAGACCACCACCCTACACACTATAAAGACCACCACCCTACACACTATAAAGACCACCACCCTACACACTATAAAGACCACCACCCTACACACTATAAAGACCACCACCCTACACACTATAAAGACCACCACCCTACACACTATAAAGACCACCACCCTACACACTATAAAGACCACCACCCTACACACTATAAAGACCACCACCCTACACACTATAAAGACCACCACCCTACACACTATAAAGACCACCACCCTACACACTATAAAGACCACCACCCTACACACTATAAAGACCACCACCCTACACACTATAAAGACCACCACCCTACACACTATAAAGACCACCACCCTACACACTATAAAGACCACCACCCTACACACTATAAAGACCACCACCCTACACACTATAAAGACCACCACCCTACACACTATAAAGACCACCACCCTACACACTATAAAGACCACCACCCTACACACTATAAAGACCACCACCCTACACACTATAAAGACCACCACCCTACACACTATAAAGACCACCACCCTACACACTATAAAGACCACCACCCTACACACTATAAAGACCACCACCCTACACACTATAAAGACCACCACCCTACACACTATAAAGACCACCACCCTACACACTATAAAGACCACCACCCTACACACTATAAAGACCACCACCCTACACACTATAAAGACCACCACCCTACACACTATAAAGACCACCACCCTACACACTATAAAGACCACCACCCTACACACTATAAAGACCACCACCCTACACACTATAAAGACCACCACCCTACACACTATAAAGACCACCACCCTACACACTATAAAGACCACCACCCTACACACTATAAAGACCACCACCCTACACACTATAAAGACCACCACCCTACACACTATAAAGACCACCACCCTACACACTATAAAGACCACCACCCTACACACTATAAAGACCACCACCCTACACACTATAAAGACCACCACCCTACACACTATAAAGACCACCACCCTACACACTATAAAGACCACCACCCTACACACTATAAAGACCACCACCCTACACACTATAAAGACCACCACCCTACACACTATAAAGACCACCACCCTACACACTATAAAGACCACCACCCTACACACTATAAAGACCACCCTACACACTATAAAGACCACCACCCTACACACTATAAAGACCACCACCCTACACACTATAAAGACCACCACCCTACACACTATAAAGACCACCACCCTACACACTATAAAGACCACCACCCTACACACTATAAAGACCACCACCCTACACACTATAAAGACCACCACCCTACACACTATAAAGACCACCCCTACACACTATAAAGACCACCACCCTACACACTATAAAGACCACCACCCTACACACTATAAAGACCACCACCCTACACACTATAAAGACCTCCACCCTACACACTATAAAGACCACCACCCTACACACTATAAAGACCACCACCCTACACACTATAAAGACCACCACCCTACACACTATAAAGACCACCACCCTACACACTATAAAGACCACCACCCTACACACTATAAAGACCACCACCCTACACACTATAAAGACCACCACCCTACACACTATAAAGACCACCACCCTACACACTATAAAGACCACCACCCTACACACTATAAAGACCACCACCCTACACACTATAAAGACCACCACCCTACACACTATAAAGACCACCACCCTACACACTATAAAGACCACCACCCTACACACTATAAAGACCACCACCCTACACACTATAAAGACCACCCTACACACTATAAAGACCACCACCCTACACACTATAAAGACCACCCTACACACTATAAAGACCACCCTACACACTATAAAGACCACCACCCTACACACTATAAAGACCACCACCCTACACACTATAAAGACCACCACCCTACACACTATAAAGACCACCACCCTACACACTATAAAGACCACCACCCTACACACTATAAAGACCACCACCCTACACACTATAAAGACCACCACCCTACACACTATAAAGACCACCACCCTACACACTATAAAGACCACCACCCTACACACTATAAAGACCACCACCCTACACACTATAAAGACCGCACCCTACACACTATAAAGACCACCACCCTACACACTATAAAGACCACCCTACACACTATAAAGACCACCACCCTACACACTATAAAGACCACCCCTACACACTATAAAGACCACCACCCTACACACTATAAAGACCACCCCTACACACTATAAAGACCACCACCCTACACACTATAAAGACCACCACCTACACACTATAAAGACCACCCTACACACTATAAAGACCACCACCCTACACACTATAAAGACCACCCTACACACTATAAAGACCACCACCCTACACACTATAAAGACCACCCCCCTACACACTATAAAGACCACCACCCTACACACTATAAAGACCACCACCCTACACACTATAAAGACCACCACCCTACACACTATAAAGACCACCACCCTACACACTATAAAGACCACCACCCTACACACTATAAAGACCACCACCCTACACACTATAAAGACCACCACCCTACACACTATAAAGACCACCACCCTACACACTATAAAGACCACCACCCTACACACTATAAAGACCACCACACTACACACTATAAAGACCACCACCCTACACACTATAAAGACCACCACCCTACACACTATAAAGACCACCACCCTACACACTATAAAGACCACCACCCTACACACTATAAAGACCACCACCCTACACACTATAAAGACCACCCCCTACACACTATAAAGACCACCACCCTACACACTATAAAGACCACCACCTACACACTATAAAGACCACCCTACACACTATAAAGACCACCACCCTACACACTATAAAGACCTCCACCCTACACACTATAAAGACCACCACCCTACACACTATAAAGATCACCACCCTACACACTATAAAGACCACCACCCTACACACTATAAAGACCACCACTACACACTATAAAGACCACCATACACACTATAAAGACCACCACCCTACACACTATAAAGACCACCACCCTACACACTATAAAGACCACCACCCTACACACTATAAAGACCACACTACACACTATAAAGACCACCACCCTACACACTATAAAGACCACCCTACACACTATAAAGACCACCACCCTACACACTATAAAGACCACCATACACACTATAAAGACCACCCTACACACTATAAAGACCACCCTACACACTATAAAGACCACCCTACACACTATAAAGACCACCACCCTACACACTATAAAGACCACCACCCTACACACTATAAAGACCACCACCCTACACACTATAAAGACCACCACCCTACACACTATAAAGACCACCACCCTACACACTATAAAGACCACCACCCTACACACTATAAAGACCACCACCCTACACACTATAAAGACCACCACCCTACACACTATAAAGACCACCACCCTACACACTATAAAGACCACCACCCTACACACTATAAAGACCACCACCCTACACACTATAAAGACCACCACCCTACACACTATAAAGACCACCACCCTACACACTATAAAGACCACCACCCTACACACTATAAAGACCACCACCCTACACACTATAAAGACCACCACCCTACACACTATAAAGACCACCACCCTACACACTATAAAGACCACCACCCTACACACTATAAAGACCACCACCCTACACACTATAAAGACCACCACCCTACACACTATAAAGACCACCCCCTACACACTATAAAGACCACCACCCTACACACTATAAAGACCACCACCCTACACACTATAAAGACCACCACCCTACACACTATAAAGACCACCACCCTACACACTATAAAGACCACCACCCTACACACTATAAAGACCACCACCCTACACACTATAAAGACCACCACCCTACACACTATAAAGACCACCACCCTACACACTATAAAGACCACCACCCTACACACTATAAAGACCACCACCCTACACACTATAAAACCACCACCCTACACACTATAAAGACCACCACCCTACACACTATAAAGACCACCACCCTACACACTATAAAGACCACCACCCTACACACTATAAAGACCACCACCCTACACACTATAAAGACCACCACCCTACACACTATAAAGACCACCACCCTACACACTATAAAGACCACACCTACACACTATAAAGACCACCCTACACACTATAAAGACCACCCCCCTACACACTATAAAGACCACCACCCTACACACTATAAAGACCACCACCCTACACACTATAAAGACCACCACCCTACACACTATAAAGACCACCACCCTACACACTATAAAGACCACCCTACACACTATAAAGACCACCACCCTACACACTATAAAGACCACCACCCTACACACTATAAAGACCACCACCCTACACACTATAAAGACCACCACCCTACACACTATAAAGACCCACCCTACACACTATAAAGACCACCACCCTACACACTATAAAGACCACCACCCTACACACTATAAAGACCACCACCCTACACACTATAAAGACCACCACCCTACACACTATAAAGACCACCACCCTACACACTATAAAGACCACCACCCTACACACTATAAAGACCTCCACCCTACACACTATAAAGACCTCCACCCTACACACTATAAAGACCACCACCCTACACACTATAAAGACCACCACCCTACACACTATAAAGACCACCACCCTACACACTATAAAGACCACCACCCTACACACTATAAAGACCACCACCCTACACACTATAAAGACCACCACCCTACACACTATAAAGACCACCACCCTACACACTATAAAGACCACCACCCTACACACTATAAAGACCACCACCCTACACACTATAAAGACCACCACCCTACACACTATAAAGACCACCACCCTACACACTATAAAGACCACCACCCTACACACTATAAAGACCACCACCCTACACACTATAAAGACCACCACCCTACACACTATAAAGACCACCACCCTACACACTATAAAGACCACTACCCTACACACTATAAAGACCACTACCCTACACACTATAAAGACCACCACCCTACACACTATAAAGACCACCACCCTACACACTATAAAGACCACCACCCTACACACTATAAAGACCACCACCCTACACACTATAAAGACCACCACCCTACACACTATAAAGACCACCACCCTACACACTATAAAGACCACCACCCTACACACTATAAAGACCACCACCCTACACACTATAAAGACCACCACCCTACACACTATAAAGACCACCACCCTCCACACTATAAAGACCACCACCCTACACACTATAAAGACCACCACCCTACACACTATAAAGACCACCACCCTACACACTATAAAGACCACCACCCTACACACTATAAAGACCACCACCCTACACACTATAAAGACCACTACCCTACACACTATAAAGACCACCACCCTACACACTATAAAGACCACCCTACACACTATAAAGACCACCCTACACACTATAAAGACCACCCCCCTACACACTATAAAGACCACCACCCTACACACTATAAAGACCACCACCCTACACACTATAAAGACCACCCCCCTACACACTATAAAGACCACCACCCTAACACACTATAAAGACCACCCCCCTACACACTATAAAGACCACCCCCCTACACACTATAAAGACCACCACCCTACACACTATAAAGACCACCACCCTACACACTATAAAGACCACCACCCTACACACTATAAAGACCACCACCCTACACACTATAAAGACCACCACACTACACACTATAAAGACCACCACCCTACACACTATAAAGACCACCACCCTACACACTATAAAGACCACCACCCTACACACTATAAAGACCACTACCCTACACACTATAAAGACCACTACCCTACACACTATAAAGACCACTACCCTACACACTATAAATACCACCACCCTACACACTATAAATACCACCACCCTACACACTATAAAGACCACCACCCTACACACTATAAAGACCACCCCCCTACACACTATAAAGACCACCACCCTACACACTATAAAGACCACCACCCTACACACTATAAAGACCACCACCCTACACACTATAAAGACCACCACCCTACACACTATAAAGACCACCACCCTACACACTATAAAGACCACCACCCTACACACTATAAAGACCACCCTACACACTATAAAGACCACCACCCTACACACTATAAATACCACCACCCTACACACTATAAAGACCACTACCCTACACACTATAAAGACCACCACCCTACACACTATAAAGACCACCACCCTACACACTATAAAGACCACCACCCTACACACTATAAAGACCACCACCCTACACACTATAAAGACCACCACCCTACACACTATAAAGACCACCACCCTACACACTATAAAGACCACCCTACACACTATAAAGACCTCCCTACACACTATAAAGACCACCACCCTACACACTATAAAGACCACCACCCTACACACTATAAAGACCACCACCCTACACACTATAAAGACCACCACCCTACACACTATAAAGACCACCACCCTACACACTATAAAGACCACCACCCTACACACTATAAAGACCACCACCCTACACACTATAAAGACCACCACCCTACACACTATAAAGACCACCACCCTACACACTATAAAGACCACCACCCTACACACTATAAAGACCACCCTACACACTATAAAGACCACCACCCTACACACTATAAATACCACCACCCTACACACTATAAATACCACCACCCTACACACTATAAAGACCACTACCCTACACACTATAAAGACCACCACCCTACACACTATAAAGACCACCACCCTACACACTATAAAGACCACCACCCTACACACTATAAAGACCACCACACTACACACTATAAAGACCACCACCCTACACACTATAAAGACCACCACCCTACACACTATAAAGACCACCCTACACACTATAAAGACCTCCACACTATAAAGACCTCCACCCTACACACTATAAAGACCACCACCCTACACACTATAAAGACCACCCTACACACTATAAAGACCACCCCCCTACACACTATAAAGACCACCACCCTACACACTATAAAGACCACCACCCTACACACTATAAAGACCACCCTACACACTATAAAGATCACCACCCTACACACTATAAAGACCACCACCCTACACACTATAAAGACCACCACCCTACACACTATAAAGACCACCACCCTACACACTATAAAGACCACCACCCTACACACTATGAAGACCACCCTACACACTATAAAGACCACCACCCTACACACTATAAAGACCACCACCCTACACACTATAAAGACCACCACCCTACACACTATAAAGCCACCACCCTACACACTATAAAGACCACCACCCTACACACTATAAAGACCACCACCCTACACACTATAAATACCACCACCCTACACACTATAAAGACCACCACCCTACACACTATAAAGACCACCACCCTACACACTATAAAGACCACCACCCTACACACTATAAAGACCACCACCCTACACACTATAAAGACCACCACCCTACACACTATAAAGACCACCCTACACACTATAAAGACCACCACCCTACACACTATGAAGACCACCCTACACACTATAAAGACCACCACCCTACACACTATAAAGACCACCACCCTACACACTATAAAGACCACCACCCTACACACTATAAAGACCACCACCCTACACACTATAAAGACCACCACCCTACACACTATAAAGACCACCACCCTACACACTATAAAGACCACTACCCTACACACTATAAAGACCACTACCCTACACACTATAAAGACCACCACCCTACACACTATAAAGAGCCACCCTACACACTATAAAGACCACCCTACACACTATAAAGACCACTACCCTACACACTATAAAGACCACTACCCTACACACTATAAAGACCACTACCCTACACACTATAAAGAGCACCACCCTACACACTATAAAGACCACCACCCTACACACTATAAAGACCACCACCCTACACACTATAAAGACCACCACCCTACACACTATAAAGACCACCACCCTACACACTATAAAGACCACCCTACACACTATAAAGACCACCACCCTACACACTATAAAGACCACCACCCTACACACTATAAAGACCACCACCCTACACACTATAAAGACCACTACCCTACACACTATAAAGACCACCACCCTACACACTATAAAGACCACCACCCTACACACTATAAAGACCACCACCCTACACACTATAAAGAGCACCCTACACACTATAAAGACCACCACCCTACACACTATAAAGACCACCACCCTACACACTATAAAGACCACCACCCTACACACTATAAAGACCACCACCCTACACACTATAAAGACCACCACCCTACACACTATAAAGACCACCACCCTACACACTATAAAGACCACCCTACACACTATAAAGACCACCACCCTACACACTATAAAGACCACCACCCTACACACTATAAAGACCACCACCCTACACACTATAAAGACCACCCTACACACTATAAAGACCTCCACCCTACACACTATAAAGACCACCACCCTACACACTATAAAGACCACCACCCTACACACTATAAAGACCACCACCCTACACACTATAAAGACCACCACCCTACACACTATAAAGACCACCCTACACACTATAAAGACCACCACCCTACACACTATAAAGACCACCACCCTACACACTATAAAGACCACCACCCTACACACTATAAAGACCACCACACTACACACTATAAAGACCACTACCCTACACACTATAAAGACCACCACCCTACACACTATAAAGACCACCACCCTACACACTATAAAGACCACCCCCTACACACTATAAGACCCCCCCTACACACTATAAAGACCACCACCCTACACACTATAAAGACCACCACCCTACACACTATAAAGACCACCACCCTACACACTATAAAGACCACCCTACACACTATAAAGACCACCCTACACACTATAAAGAGCAGACTACAGACAGACTGTAATTCAATGTGGCCACATTATCAGTGATGTAAAACAGGTCGGTCTTTCTCTCCTGAAGACAACACAGTGACGTGTGAACGGGAGGAAAACCCAAATAGCTGAGCTATCCAATCAGAGCAGGCGACCGTGTGATGTCATTGCCCCCGATCTGAACTCACGGGTCGACGTAACAGTTGTGTCCATCCATTCGGTATGATATGTTACGTTTCGTATGATAAGTATGGATTACAGAGGAAACAGGATGCACCTGACCTCCATGTCGAGTCTCATAGCAGAGGGTCTGAATACTTATGTAAATATGGTATTTCTGGGGGGTTTTCTGTTTAAAAGATTTTCAAACATTTCTAAAAACCTGTTTTCGTTTTTGTAAATATGAGGCATTTGCTTGTAGATTCCTGGGGATTATTATTTAAATATATTTTAGAATAAGGCTGTAACGTAACAATATGCGTAAAAAGTAAAGTGGTCTGAATATTTTCCGAAAGCACCATAAATGTACGTTTAATATGTTACGTCTAGTGGGAGCGTCCGGGCTTCTTCACCAGGCTTCCTACAGCCCAATTACTCCAATTATAGTCCAAGTTGTTGTTCAAAAATATAAATCTAATCTAACGCAACCCACTGTTCATCAAAATGTTGCCATTAAGTTAGACAAACTCCCAGTTGAGTTCTTGATTGATCACAGTATTGTATCTGTGTTACCAGGGTAACAGACAGACATGAATACATGTAGTAAAGAGATCAATGGAACAGAGACCGATGACGGAAAGAACAAGGCGCACAATAAATAAATCTGATTTTACAAAGAGAATATTTGTTAAATCAGATTACATTTGTTATTGTTCTAACAGGCCAACAATGTGTTTACTAAATACTGTTACTGTTAAATACTGTTACTAAATATTGTTACTGTTAAATACTGTTACTGTTAAATACTGTTACTAAATATTGTTACTGTTAAATACTGTTACTAAATACTGTTACTGTTAAAAACTGTTACTAGATACTTTATGTTTGTGTCACACCCTGATCTGTTTCACTTGTCCTTGTGCTTGTCTCCACTCCCTCCAGGTGTCGCCCATCTTCCCCACTTATCCCCTGGGTATTTATACCTGTGTTTTCTGTCTGTCTGTGCCAGTTCGTCTTGTTTGTCAAGCTTACCAGCGTTTGTCCTGTTAGCGCCTGTCTTTTCCCAACCTCTCTTTTTCTCGTCCTCCTGGTTTTTGATCCTTGCCTGACCCTGACCCTGACCCTGTATCCGCCCACCTGACCACTCTGCCTGTCCCTGACCCTGTACCCGCCCGCCTGACCACTCTGCCTGTCCCTGTCCCTGTACCCACCCGCCTGACCACTCTGCCTGTCCCTGACCCTGACCCTGTATCCGCCCACCTGACAACTACTGGCCTCTAATGTGATGGGCCTGCTACTGGTCTGCACTCTAATGTGGCGGACCTGCTACTGGTCTGCACTCTAATGTGGCGGGCCTGCTACTGGTCTGCACTCTAATGTGGCGGGCCTGCTACTGGTCTGCACTCTAATGTGGCGGGCCTGCTACTGGTCTGCACTCTAATGTGGCGGGCCTGCTACTGGTCTGCACTCTAATGTGGCGGGCCTGCTACTGGCCTCTAATGTGGTGTGCCTACTACTGGCCTCTAATGTGATGGGCCTACTACTGGCCTCTAATGTGGTGTGCCTACTACTGGCCTCTAATGTGGTGTGCCTACTACTGGCCTCTAATGTGGTGGGCCTACTACTGGCCTCTAATGTGGTGGGCCTACTACTGGCCTCTAATGTGGTGGGTGAACTACTGGCCTCTAATGTGGTGGACCTACTACTGGCCTCTAATGTGGTGGGCCTACTACTGTCCTCTAATGTGGTGGGCCTACTACTGTCCTCTAATGTGGTGGGCCTACAACTGGCTTCTGAAGTGGTGGGCCTACTACTGGCCTCTAATGTGGTGGGCCTACTACTGTCCTCTAATGTGGTGGGCCTACTACTGGCCTCTAATGTGGTGGGCCTACTACTGGCCTCTAATGTGGTGGGCCTACTACTGGCCTCTAATGTGGTGGGCCTACTACTGGCCTCTAATGTGGTGTGCCTACTACTGGCCTTTCAAGTGGTGGGACGACTACTGGCCTCTAATGTGATGGGCCTACTACTGTTCTCTAATGTGATGGGCCTACTACTGTCCTCTAATGTGGTGGGCCTACTACTGGTCTCTAATATGGTGGGTGAACTACTGGCCTCTAATGTGGTGGACCTACTACTGGCCTCTAATGTGGTGGACCTACTACTGGCCTCTAATGTGGTGGGCCTGCTACTGTCCTCTAATGTGGTGGGCCTACTACTGTCCTCTAATGTGGTGGGCCTACTACTGTCCTCTAATGTGGTGGGCCTACTACTGGCTTCTGAAGTGGTGGGCCTACTACTGGCCTCTAATGTGGTGGGCCTACTACTGGCCTCTAATGTGGTGGGCCTACTACTGGCTTCTGAAGTGGTGGGCCTACTACTGGCCTCTAATGTGGTGGGCCTACTACTGGCCTCTAATGTGGTGGGCCTACTACTGGCCTCTAATGTGGTGGGCCTACTACTGGCTCTCTGAAGTGGTGGGCCTACTACTGGCCTCTAATGTGGTGGGCCTACTACTGGCCTCTAATGTGGTGGGCCTACTACTGGCTTCTGAAGTGGTGGGCCTACTACTGTCCTCTAATGTGGTGGGCCTACTACTGGCCTCTAATGTGGTGGGCCTACTACTGGCCTGGACTCTAATGTGGTGGGCCTACTACTGGCCTCTAATGTGGTGGGCCTACTACTGTCCTCTAATGTGGTGGGCCTACTACTGGCCTCTAATGTGGTGGGCCTACTACTGGCTTCTGAAGTGGTGGGCCTACTACTGGCCTTTGAAGTGGTGGGACGACTACTGGCCTCTGAAGTGGTGGGCCTACTATTGGCCTGGACTCTAATGTGGTGGGCCTACTACTGGCCTCTAATGTGATTGCAATTGCTTTTGTACATATTGCAATTGATAATGTACAAGTGTCAGCTTTTTTCCAGATTTTCAATTGCTCATGTCATTTTGATCAAAATATAGTAGATGGTTCTCTGTTGAATAGTCTTACCCCTCAAAACATCTAGGCATTAGTTCCTTGCATAAGCCATTACATGCAAAATTGTTGAACTATTTGTCATAAACTGTCAAGCATAGTTTTACACATTTCTATTAGACCTTTTGTCCAAAAAGGTGAATTGATGAATGGTGCAGGTGAAATTGACCCTCACTCATGAAGGAATGTAAAGCGTTAGTTCAACCAACAATCAACCAGTTGTCTAAATTGCTCAAAGGTGCATCTCATGAAGAATCAATTGGCAAGCATATATAGACAGACCACAACACAGAGTTGCAATTTTCCAATAATGGATGGACCAGGAAACGAACAGGGTCAACAGCCAAGAGGAGGAAGAAGAGGAGCAAGGATGCGTGGTGGAAGGCAAAACTGAGGAAGAGGCAGAAGAGGACATAGGCGCATATCTGATGACATAAGGGCCACTATTGTAGACCATGTTGTCTATCATGGTCTTACAATGGCTGAGGAGGGTCGAAGGGTGCAGCCGAATATTGGGAGATCAACCGTGTCCTCAATAGTTCAAACGTTTCGAAGAGAGAACAGGTATGTCCACCAATGTACAGTGCACAGTTACTGTATATAAGCAATATACTGTATACTTCCTACAATGCTTCATATTACAGTAGTCCACTTGTATTTCACAGCATACAGAAATATACTCTATACAGATACATACTGCACCTTACATGCACCCACCTGTATGTTTTACAGTAAAATGTGTGTTCACATAGTTTTTGTCTATGTGAAAGTGTGCGATGCATCACTGCATTTTTCCCCTCATAGGACTGCAAGATTACCTCAAACCGGTGGCAGAGGACGCCTTTTCACACCTCAACAGGAGGAGGCTATTTGCACCATGGTTCCGAGCAAACAATGCCATGAGACTCAGGGAAATACAAAGGACCATTATAGAAGACAACGATGTCTTTGAAAACGTCCCTACGGTTAGCATCTCAACCATCGACAGGGTGCTGCATAGAAACCAGATGAGTATGAAACAGCTGTACCGTGTACCATTCCAAAGGAATGAGGACAGAGTTAAGGAGCTACGGTACCAGTATGTACAGGTAAAACATATATCTATGTAACTACTTTACAGCAACATTTTATAGTGATACATAGTACAGTAAGCATAAACTGCACACATTTCCATTGCTGTGGAAGGAACATGCAATATATGTACATTTTATGTCACTCTTCCTTACCAAAACAAATTCAACTGTGTGTTCTTGGATATAGCGTATAATGGAGTTGGAATCAAGTGAACCCTCTCACAACTTTGTCTACGTGGATGAGGCTGGCTTCAACCTGACCAGATGCAGGAGGCGGGGTCGGAATATCATCGGTCACAGAGCTACTGTGGATTTGCCAGGCCAACGGGGAGGAAATATCACCACGTGTGCTGCTATTTCGGAGCATGGTGTCCTAACCCATATCCCCCTTATAGGGCCATACAACACCCAGCATCTACTCAACTTGTTAGAGACTCTCTACAGGGCTCTCATCCCTGATGATGAGAGGGGTCTGTTTAGAGAGGATTTGCCAAAGTATGTGGTCATTTGTGATAATGTGAGTTTCCATCGATCAAACATCATAAGGCAATGGTTTGTGACCCACCCGAGGATGCTCATAGAATTCCTCCCACCTTATTCACCATTCCTTAACCCAACTGAGGAGTTCTTTTCAGCACGGAGGTGGAAGGTGTACGATCGTCAGCCACACACACAGATGACCCTGCTGGCTGCAATGGATGCAGCATGTGAGGACATCACAGTAGACGCCTGCAGAGGATGGATAAGGCATTCCAGAAGATTCTTCCCACGTTGCATTGGAAGGGTAAATATCCGGTGTGATGTGGATGAGAATATGTGGGCCGACAGACAGGAACGTCTGGATGTGTAGAGACAGCACTAGAACAGTGCCGTCTGGATGTGTAGAGACAGCACTAGAACAGTGCCGTCTGGATGTGTAGAGACAGCACTAGAACAGTGCCGTCTGGATGTGTAGACAGCACTAGAACAGTGCCGTCTGGATGTGTAGAGACAGCACTAGAACAGTGCCGTCTGGATGTGTAGAGACAGCACTAGAACAGTGCCGTCTGGATGTGTAGACAGCACTAGAACAGTGCCGTCTGGATGTGTAGAGACAGCACTAGAACAGTGCCGTCTGGATGTGTAGACAGCACTAGAACAGTGCCGTCTGGATGTGTAGAGACAGCACTAGAACAGTGCCGTCTGGATGTGTAGAGACAGCACTAGAACAGTGCCGTCTGGATGTGTAGAGACAGCACTAGAACAGTGCCGTCTGGATGTGTAGACAGCACTAGAACAGTGCCGTCTGGATGTGTAGACAGCACTAGAACAGTGCCGTCTGGATGTGTAGACAGCACTAGAACAGTGCCGTCTGGATGTGTAGACAGCACTAGAACAGTGCCGTCTGGATGTGTAGAGACAGCACTAGAACAGTGCCGTCTGGATGTGTAGACAGCACTAGAACAGTGCCGTCTGGATGTGTAGAGACAGCACTAGAACAGTGCCGTCTGGATGTGTAGAGACAGCACTAGAACAGTGCCGTCTGGATGTGTAGACAGCACTAGAACAGTGCCGTCTGGATGTGTAGAGACAGCACTAGAACAGTGCCGTCTGGATGTGTAGAGACAGCACTAGAACAGGAACGTCTGGATGTGTAGACAGCACTAGAACAGTGCCGTCTGGATGTGTAGACAGCACTAGAACAGTGCCGTCTGGATGTGTAGACAGCACTAGAACAGTGCCGTCTGGATGTGTAGACAGCACTAGAACAGTGCCGTCTGGATGTATAGAGACAGCACTAGAACAGTGCTGCAGGCAGAGTTGTGCCTTAGAGGTGGTTTCCTGTGTTTCTTTCTAATTTAGTTTTGTTTCCTTTGTGCCCCTTGGGTTGTCCAGTCTCTTTCAATCAATAACCCACATACAGTAATATGTAAACAGTACTGTTGAAATTGATATATGCCATGGAATTGCAGCCTTGTGGAT
>NC_138292.1:3245000-3342500 GCF_965601325.2 Salmo salar
TTGTTACTTGGTATTGTTTGTTTGTTTAGCTGAAAACAAGATGGTGCATCTCAAGTGATTTCATCCTGCAAAATATCTAATAAATAAATAAACATTGATGTAATTTAAAAGCCAAAAATTACAACCTGAACTCAAACCATAATCTGTTTGATTCTCCCCTTAATATGTCAATTCTAAACGGTTAAATCCGGTTTCTGACAACATCTGGATGTAATCCTGTTTCTGACAACATCTGGATGTAATCCTGTTTCTGACAACACCTGGATGTAATCCTGTTTCTGACAACACCTGGATGTAATCCTGTTTCTGACAACACCTGGATGTAATCCTGTTTCTGACAACACCTGGATGTAATCCTGTTTCTGACAACACCTGGATGTAATCCTGTTTCTGACAACACCTGGATGTAATCCTGTTTCTGACAACACCTGGATGTAATCCTGTTTCTGACAACATCTGGATGTACAGCACACTGTTCTATTTTAAGGAAGGTTGGATAGGCGGTCTAAAAATGGCAGCATAAATAAACAATTCATACTTTGTGAGCACAGTGTGCAAAACTTTATTTTCTATGAGCCAATCCATTATTTTATAAGTGTTGTTTCCGTCGTGCATATAGGTATGCAGTTAGATGTTGTATTCTGGGAGCCAGGCCCTTCCGGAAGGGCCCCAAAACGAGCCCATAATTCACTGTCATGGTGAACAAGTACCTATCCTGTATAGATTACGCAGGATAGATTAATGATGCTCATCTCTGCTGCAGCAGCCAGCTCTTCCATGCAGCTCAGTGTACCCTATAGAGCCATAGATAGCCTAAAGGGTAGGTACTAGAGATTCATTAAATAGCTAGCTTAGCCTGGTCCCAGATATGTTTAGGCTGTACAGTCAATTCCTGCTACATAGTCAACTCCAAATACCTTGGTCCTAACATTCCATCTATAAACACCTTGGTCCTACATTCCCTCTATAAACACCTTGGTCCTACATTCCCTCTATAAACACCTTGGTCCTTACATTCCTTTAATAAACACCTTGGTCCTTACATTCCTTTAATAAACACCTTGGTCCTTACATTCCTTTAATAAATACCTTGGTCCTACATTCCATCTATAAACACCTTGGTCCTTACATTCCATCTATAAACACCTTGGTCCTTACATTCCCTCTATAAACACCTTGGTCCTAACATTCCTTTAATAAACACCTTGGTCCTACATTCCATCTATAAACACCTTGGTCCTAACATTCCCTCTATAAACACCTTGGTCCTTACATTCCATCTATAAACACCTTGGTCCTTACATTCCTTTAATAAACACCTTGGTCCTTACATTCCCTCTATAAACACCTTGGTCCTTACATTCCATCTATAAACACCTTGGTCCTTACATTCCCTCTATAAACACCTTGGTCCTTACATTCCTTTAATAAACACCTTGGTCCTTACATTCCCTCTATAAACACCTTGGTCCTTACATTCCATCTATAAACACCTTGGTCCTTACATTCCCTCTATAAACACCTTGGTCCTTACATTCCTTTAATAAATACCTTGGTCCTTACATTCCTTTAATAAACACCTTGGTCCTTACATTCCTTTAATAAACACCTTGGTCCTTACATTCCCTCTATAAACACCTTGGTCCTTACATTCCCTCTATAAACACCTTGGTCCTTACATTCCTTTAATAAACACCTTGGTCCTTACATTCCTTTAATAAACACCTTGGTCCTTACATTCCCTCTATAAACACCTTGGTCCTTACATTCCATCTATAAACACCTTGGTCCTACATTCCCTCTATAAACACCTTGGTCCTTACATTCCTTTAATAAATACCTTGGTCCTACATTCCATCTATAAACACCTTGGTCCTTACATTCCATCTATAAACACCTTGGTCCTTACATTCCTTTAATAAACACCTTGGTCCTACATTCCTTTAATAAACACCTTGGTCCTACATTCCTTTAATAAACACCTTGGTCCTACATTCCATCTATAAACACCTTGGTCCTACATTCCTTTAATAAACACCTTGGTCCTACATTCATTTAATAAATACCTTGGTCCTTACATTCCTTTAATAAACACCTTGGTCCTACATTCCTTTAATAAATACCTTGGTCCTACATTCCATCTATAAACACCTTGGTCCTACATTCCCTCTATAAACACCTTGGTCCTACATTCCCTCTATAAACACCTTGGTCCTTACATTCCATCTATAAACACCTTGGTCCTACATTCCATCTATAAACACCTTGGTCCTTACATTCCATCTATAAACACCTTGGTCCTACATTCCCTCTATAAACACCTTGGTCCTTACATTCCATCTATAAACACCTTGGTCCTACATTCCCTCTATAAACACCTTGGTCCTTACATTCCATCTATAAACACCTTGGTCCTTACATTCCATCTATAAACACCTTGGTCCTACATTCCCTCTATAAACACCTTGGTCCTTACATTCCCTCTATAAACACCTTGGTCCTTACATTCCATCTATAAACACCTTGGTCCTACATTCCCTCTATAAACACCTTGGTCCTTACATTCCTTTAATAAATACCTTGGTCCTACATTCCATCTATAAACACCTTGGTCCTTACATTCCATCTATAAACACCTTGGTCCTTACATTCCTTTAATAAACACCTTGGTCCTACATTCCTTTAATAAACACCTTGGTCCTACATTCCTTTAATAAACACCTTGGTCCTACATTCCATCTATAAACACCTTGGTCCTACATTCCTTTAATAAACACCTTGGTCCTACATTCATTTAATAAATACCTTGGTCCTTACATTCCTTTAATAAACACCTTGGTCCTACATTCCTTTAATAAATACCTTGGTCCTACATTCCATCTATAAACACCTTGGTCCTACATTCCCTCTATAAACACCTTGGTCCTACATTCCCTCTATAAACACCTTGGTCCTTACATTCCATCTATAAATACCTTGGTCCTACATTCCATCTATAAACACCTTGGTCCTTACATTCCATCTATAAACACCTTGGTCCTACATTCCCTCTATAAACACCTTGGTCCTTACATTCCCTCTAATAAACACCTTGGTCCTTACATTCCATCTATAAACACCTTGGTCCTTACATTCCCTCTATAAACACCTTGGTCCTACATTCCTTTAATAAACACCTTGGTCCTTACATTCCTTTAATAAACACCTTGGTCCTTACATTCCTTTAATAAACACCTATAATGGACTAAGACATAATGTAGATATACATGCAAAAGTATTCATCCCCCTTGGCATTTTTCCTATTTTGTTGCATTACAACCTGTAATTTAATTGGACTTTGATTTAACGTAATGGACATACACAAAACAGTCCAAATTGGTGAAGTGAAATGAAAAAAATTACTTGTTTGAAAAAATGTAAAATGGAAAAGTGCATATGTATTCACCCCCTTTGCTATGAAGCCCCTAAATAAGATCTGGTGCAACCAATTACCTTCAGAAGTCACATAATTAGTTAAATAAAGTCCACCTGTGTGCAATCTAAGTGTCACATGATCTGTCACATGATCTCAGTATATATACACCTGTTCTGAAAGGCCCCAGAGTCTGCAACACCATTAAGCAAGAGGCACCATGAAGACCAAGGAGCTCTCCAAACAGGTCAGGGACAAAGTTGTGGAGAAGTACAGATCAGGGTTGGGTTATAAAAAAATATCAGAAACTTTGAACATCCCACGGAGCACCATTAAATCCATTTTGAAAGAATGGAAAGAATATGGCACCACAACAAACCTGCCAAGAGAGGGCCGCCCACCAAAACTCACGGACCAGGCAAGGAGGGCATTAATCAGAGAGGCAACAAAGAGACCAAAGATAACCCTGAAGCAGCTGCAAAGCTCCACAGCAGAGATTGGAGTATCTGTCCATAGGACCACTTTAAGCTGTACACTTTACAGAGCTGGGCTTTACGGAAGAGTGTCCAGAAAAAAGCCATTGCTTAAAGGAAAAAAAATAAGCAAACAAGTTTGGTGTTCGCCAAAAGGCATGTGGGAGACTCCCCAAACATATGGAAGAAGGTACTCTGGTCAGATGAGACTAAAATGTAGCTTTTTAGCCATCAAGGAAAACGCTATGTCTGGCGCAAAGCCAACACCTTTCATCACCCAGAGAACACCATCCCTTCAATTCTGACCAGCTTCCCAGTCCCTGCTGAGGAAAAACATCCCCACAGCATGATACTGCCACCACGCTTCACTGTGTGGATGTTTTTCATTGGCAGGGACTGGGAAACTGGTCAGAATTGAAGGAATGATGGATAGCACTAAATACAGGGAAATTCTTGAGGGAAACCTGTTTCAGTCTTCCAGATATTTGAGACTGGGACAGAGGATCACCTTCCAACAGGACAATGACCCTAAGCATACAGCTAAAGCAACACTCGAGTGGTTTAAGGGGAAACATTTAAATGTCTTGGAATGGCCTAGTCAAAGCCCAGACCTCAATCCAATCGAGAATCTGTGGTATGACTTAAAGATTGCTGTACACCAGCGGAACCCATCCAACTTGAAGGAGCTGGAACAGTTTTGTCTTGAAGAATGGGCAAAAATCCCAGTGGCTAGATGTGCCAAGCTTATAGAGACATACCCCAACAGACTTGCAGCTGTAATTGCTGCAAAAGGTGGCTCTACAAAGTATTGACTTTGGGGGGGTGAATAGTTATGCACGCTCAAGTTTTCTGTTTTTTTGTTTTATTTCTTGTTTGTTTCACAATAAAAACTATTTTGCATCTTCAAAGTGGTAGGCATGATGTGTAAATGAAATGATACAAACCCCCCCAAAATATATTTTAATTCCAGGTTATAAGGCAACAAAATTACTTACGGCAATACAGATTACTACGGCAATAGTTCCTCAGATTACTACGGCGATAGTTCCTCAGATTATTACGGTGATAGTTCCTCAGATTACTACGGCGATAGTTCCTCAGATTACTACGGCGATAGTTCCTCAGATTATTACGGTGATAGTTTGTCAGATTACTAGTGATAGTTCCTCAGATTACTACGGCGATAGTTCCTCAGATTACTACAATGATGGTTCCTCAGATTACTGCAATGATAGTTCCTCAGATTACTACGGTGATAGTTCCTCAGATTACTACGGTGATAGTTCCTCAGATTACTACAATGATAGTTCCTCAGATTACTACAGTGATAGTTCCTCAGATTACTACGGTGATAGTTCCTCAGATTACTACAATGATAGTTCCTCAGATTACTACAGTGATAGTTCCTCAGATTACTACGGTGATAGTTCGTCAGATTACTACGGTGATAGTTCGTCAGATTACTATGGCAATAGTTCCTCAGATTACTACAGTGATAGTTCCTCAGATTACTACGGCGATAGTTCCTCAGATTACTACGGCGATAGTTCCTCAGATTACTACGGCGATAGTTCCTCAGATTACTACGGCGATAGTTCCTCAGATTACTACGGCGATAGTTCCTCAGATTACTACGGCGATAGTTCCTCAGATAACTACGGTGATAGTTCCTCAGATAACTACGGTGATAGTTCCTCAGATAACTACGGTGATAGTTCCTCAGATTACTACAATGATAGTTCCTCAGATTACTACGGCGATAGTTCCTCAGATTATTACGGTGATAGTTTGTCAGATTACGCTGAGGTAGGTGCAATCAGTATATTTAGGCTGTCATCTGTACCAACCAACCCTTATATACCCTCCTGCAGTAAATGCCCTGATGTATTGTGACACCACACTTCACTGCTACCAAAGTTTTACATTTCCCACAAAACACACGGCGAATGGTGGAGGATTGGCAATAATGTGAAACCTAGTCTAATCCACTGGGGAAATACAGGACTGTTTTCCAGCCAGCATTATGACAGAATGCTAGTCGAGATAGAATAGGGAAATAAAATCTTCATTTCTTATTAATACTACATCCACAGGCTACTCCGTAATAATGTAGGCTTCTCCACGCAAGTCAAATAACAGGTATGTACAGTGTGTTTTCACAGGGCTTTATTGAAATGAAGAGAGATTGTTTCCCTCGCTGTATATTTAGATGGACATTCTCTCTCTCTCTCTCTCTCTCGATAGCTACAACACATTGTCTATATTTCCATCTCTCTCTATCCCTCTCCCCAACTCTCTCCCATTTCTCCATCTATCTCGATCCATCTCCCAGGTATCCAAAGGCTGGTTATTATGTCCAGACATACACCACAGAAAATGACTTAGTGGCTCCGCTCCAGATCTGTGTGAATAAGTGAGAGCTGCTGTTCTGACTTCCTGGGCCCTGCTTCAGGCCAGGACAGTGTCAATGGACGACTCAATGAATTATTGCAATAGTCCATCCCACATAACCCAATGTATTGCGTACTGCAATACATTTGGTGCCAATACATGAATTACAATCAGTAGAAATAATGTACTACAAACGTATGCAAAATATAAAGTATATCTTCTTTCATGTTCTTCCATTTTGCTGTAATGAGCATGTATTATCCCTGTATCTAGCACGTATTATCCCTGTAACTAGCATGTATTATCCCTGTAACTAGCATGTATTATCCCTGTAACTAGCATGTATTAGCCCTGTAACTAGCATGTATTATCCCTGTAACTAGCATGTATTATCCCTGTAACTAGCATGTATTATCCCTGTAACTAGCATGTATTATCCCTTTAACTAGCATGTGTTATCCCTGTAACTAGCATGTATTATCCCTTTAACTAGCATGTGTTATCCCTTTAACTAGCATGTATTATCCCTGTAACTAGCATGTATTATCCCTGTAACTACATGTAACATCCCTGTAACTAGCATGTATTATCCCTGTAACTAGCATGTATTATCCCTGTAACTAGCATGTGTTATCCCTGTAACTAGCATGTGTTATCCCTGTAACTAGCATGTATTATCCCTTTAACTAGCATGTATTATCCCTGTAACTAGCATGTATTATCCCTGTAACTAGCATGTATTATCCCTGTAACTAGCACGTATTATCCCTGTAACGAGCACGTATTATCCCTGTAACTAGAATGTATTATCCCTGTAACTAGCATGCATTATCCCTGTAACTAGCATGCATTATCCCTGTAAATAGCATGTATTATCCCTGTAACTAGCATGTATTATCCCTGTAACTAGCATGTATTATCCCTGTAATTAGCATGTATTATCCCTGTAACTACCATGTATTATCCCTGTAATTAGCATGTATTATCCCTGTAACTACCATGTATTATCCCTGTAACTACCATGTATTATCCCTGTAACTACCATGTATTATCCCTGTAACTAGCATGTATTATCCCTGTAACTAGCATGCATCATCCCTGTAACTAGCATGTAACATCCCTGTAACTAGCATGTATTATCCATGTAACTAGCATGTATTATCCCTGTAACTAGCATGTATTATCCCTGTAACTAGCATGTATTTTCCCTGTAACTAGCATGTATTTTCCCTGTAACTAGCATGTATTTTCCCTGTAACTAGCATGTATTATCCCAGTAACTAGCATGTATTATCCCTGTAACTAGCGTGTATTATCCCTGTAACTAGCATGTATTATCCCTGTAACTAGCATGTATTATCCCTGTAACTAGCATGTATTATCCCTGTAACTAGATGTTTTATCCCAATAACTAGCATGTATTATCCCTGTAACTAGCATGTATTATCCCTGTAACTAGCATGCATTTTCCCTGTAACTAGCATGTATTATCCCAGTAACTAGCATGTATTATCCCTGTAACTAGCATGTATTATCCCTGTAACTAGCATGCATTATCCCTGTAACTAGCATGCATTATCCCTGTAACTAGCATGCATTTTCCCTGTAACTAGCATGTATTATCCCAGTAACTAGCATGTATTATCCCAGTAACTAGCATGTATTATCCCTGTAACTAGCATGTGTTATCCCTGTAACTAGCATGTGTTATCCTTGTAACTAGCATGTGTTATCCCTGTAACTAGCATGTATTATCCTTGTAACTAGCATGTGTTATCCCTGTAACTAGCATGTATTATCCCTGTAACTAGCATGTGTTATCCCTGTAACTAGCATGTGTTATCCCTGTAACTAGCATGTGTTATCCATGTTGCCACATGGAACCTCATTGTAGTAGAGATCTTACAGACAAGCGGTACTGATGCCAGATTAATAGATGAAACTTAGCATGGTTAGTAAACAGCTGGAAGTGGCATCAAATATTCACTATGCTCCTACTGTCCTCTTCCTCCTTCTCCTCCTCCTCACCATCCTGACCTTTCTACTGTTCTCATGCCACTCCTCCTCCTCCTCCTCAGCTGTCTCATCACCAGAAGTAGAAAATACTGTATTGTTACTATGTGTTTATAAACCTAAACAGAACAATTCATTCTCAACGTTCCAATGGTGTAAATCAATTGAGTAACATGATCTTAAATACATAATTATCTAGTTAATGCAGCCTTGTGTATGTTGATTATTATTGACCACTGACTTGAGGTATCGGTGATTTGTGACGCTCCGTCTTCTACTATGCCATGAGCCGTGCCGTAAGCCAGGAAGAGGAGGGTTGCTCAAAAAGCAATATAAATCAGAAATGTGTAGTTTTCTCCTGCACTCGCCTGTAAGATAACATTTATCCAGTGAAAGCCCTCTAGCTCTCCGTCTCAAACTTCATTTCCATTTTGACTCTTGGCAAGCTAGCGGTTAGCGCCCGTCTCCAGCTCTGCTGGGATTAGTGAAGCACCTGTAGATTGGGCAAGAGACCAAAACAGAGTCCAAAATGGCATCCGATTCCCTACATTGTACACTCCTTTTGGTCAAAAGTAGTGCACGGAATAGGTAACAGGGTGCCATTTGAGACTCATTCCCGAGTTCTCTCTCTGACCTGGTCACCTCTGGAAGTAGCTCCCATCCTGGAAGTGTTTGCCTGCAAAAACCCTATTCCTCAACCAACTGAGCAGCTGCTCTCCTCAAACCAAGCTGTCAAGGTGCAGAAGGCTTCATAAATATATATTACATCAAATCACCACATATATTAAAATAGGGAGTTATCTCTTCTGGCCCTGATGTGATCCCACCGGAGCGCTCTCCTCTCTCTGTCCTCTCTCGCTCATCTCTCTCTCTCGCTCTTATTCTCTCTCGTCCGCTCTAGTTCCCTCTCTCTCCTCTCTCTTTCCTCTCTCTCTCCCTCGCTCTCTCTCTCATTCCCCCTCTGTCCTCTCTCTCTCTTATTCCTACTCTTGTTCTCTCTCCTCTCGCTCTCTCGTTCTCGCTCTTATTCTCTCTCGTCCGCTCTAGTTCTCTCTCTCGCTCCCTCTCTCTAGGCAACTACAACACATTGGCCTAGCAATATAGACAGAGGACAACAGAGGAGAACAGGTTTCATTTCATTGTGAACTGCCTTTTCAATTACTTTGGTCCTCGTAGCTCCTGTTGTAGAGTCCACCTCCTGACCCACAGGGACTTGGTTGTTGTCAGACATCTGGGGGCTCCACATCCCTACATGTAGATTGGGTTTGTATGTATTCTCTCCATACAGGGGAGTGATTTGTCATTGGGCAGTGTGGTCCAAACAGCAGGAGACAGGACAGTGTTACAGTAGTAGCTGATATATCCTGGTGATATTGGTCATAAAGGAAGCTGCTGGTGTATATTGTTGGGAAAGGAACTGGTACTAGACAGCTACTCTGTTATAGGGACTGGTAGTAAACAGTTACTCTGTTGTAGGGCCTGGTAGTAGACATCTACTCTGTTATAGGGACTGGTAGTAGACAGCTACTCTGTTATAGGGACTGGTAGTAGACAGCTACTCTGTTATAGGGACTGGTAGTAGACAGCTACTCTGTTATAGGGACTGGTAGTAGACAGCTACTCTGTTATAGGGACTGGTAGTAGACAGCTACTCTGTTATAGGGACTGGTAGTAGACAGCTACTCTGTTATAGGGACTGGTAGTAGACAGCTACTCTGTTGTAGGGCCTGGTAGTAGACAGCTACTCTGTTGTAGGGCCTGGTAGTAGACAGCTACTCTGTTATAGGGACTGGTAGTAGACTGGTACTAGACAGCTACTCTGTTGTAGGGCCTGGTAGTAGACAGCTACTCTGTTATAGGGACTGGTAGTAGACAGCTACTCTGTTATAGGGACTGGTATTAGACAGCTACTCTGTTGTAGGGACTGGTATTAGACAGCTACTCTGTTGTAGGGCCTGGTAGTAGACAGCTACTCTGTTGTAGGGCCTGGTATTAGACAGGCACTCTGTTATAGGGACTGGTAGTAGACAGCTACTCTGTTGTAGGGCCTGGTATTAGACAGCTACTCTGTTGTAGGGCCTGGTATTAGACAGGCACTCTGTTATAGGGACTGGTAGTAGACAGTTACTCTGTTATAGGGACTTATCTATCTAGCTTATCTATCTAGCTTATGGTTTGAGAGGTCATCTGATTCCTAATGGCTGCGTGTTTTTGGGAAGCCATCTTAATGCCCACAGATTGTGTGGACTGCTGATCGGCAACCTCTAGAGCCTGGGGGTCAGAGGCTGCCTAACAGTAGACCACCCAGGATGGAGGATCTGACAGTGGACCACCCAGGATGGAGGATCTGATAGCTGATAGTGGACCACCCAGGATAGAGGATCTGATAGTGGACCACCCAGGATAGAGGATCTGATAGTGGACCACCCAGGATGGAGGATCTGACAGTGGACCACCCAGGATGGAGGATCTGATAGCTGATAGTGGACCACCCAGGATAGAGGATCTGATAGTGGACCACCCAGGATAGAGGATCTGATAGTGGACCACCCAGGATGGAGGATCTGATAGTGGACCACCCAGGATGGAGGATCTGACAGTGGACCACCCAGGATGGAGGATCTGACAGTGGACCACCCAGGATGGAGGATCTGACAGTGGACCACCCAGGATGGAGGATCTGACAGTGGACCACCCAGGATGGAGGATCTGACAGTGGACCACCCAGGATGGAGGATCTGATAGTGGACCACCCAGGATGGAGGATCTGATAGTGGACCACCCAGGATAGAGGATCTGATAGTGGACCACCCAGGATGGAGGATCTGATAGTGGACCACCCAGGATGGAGGATCTGATAGTGGACCACCCAGGATGGAGGATCTGACAGCTGATAGTGGACCACCCAGGATAGAGGATCTGATAGTGGACCACCCAGGATGGAGGATCTGATAGTGGACCACCCAGGATGGAGGATCTGATAGTGGACCAACCAGGATGGAGGATCTGATAGTGGACCACCCAGGATGGAGGATCTGATAGTGGACCACCCGTAGTGCACCACTTAAGACCAGGGTCCTATTCCTTACATAGTACACTACTTTAGACCAGGGCCCTATTCCCTATATAGTACACTACTGTAGACCAGGGTCCGTGTAGTGTACTACAGGGCCTTTGGAAAGTATTCAGACCCTTGATTTTTTTCCACATTTTGTTACATTACAGCCTTATTCTGAAATTGATTAAAAAAAAATTCTCAGCAATACCACATAATGACAAAGCAAAAACAGGTTTGTATTTTTTGTGTGCAAATGTATTAAATTAAAAACAGAAATACCTTATTTGCATAAGTATTCAGACCCTCTTCTATGAGACTTGACATTGAGCTCAGGTGCATCCTGTTTCCATTGATCATCCTTGAGATGTTTCTACAAATTGATTGGAGTCCACCTGTGGTAAATTCAATTGATTGGACATGATTGGTAAAGGCACACACCTGTCTAAATAAAGGTCGTACAGTTGACAGTCCATGTCAGAGCAAAAACCAAGCCATGAGGTCGAAGAAATTGTCCGTAGAGCTCCGAAACAGGATTGTGTCGAGGCACAGATCTGATGTAGGGAACAAAAAAATATCTGCAGCATTGAAGGTCCCCAAGAACACAGTGACGTCCAACATTCTTCAATAGAAGAAGTTTGGAACCACAAAGAGCTGTCCACCTTACCAAACTGAGCAGTTGGGGGAGAAGGGCCTGGGTCAGGGAGATTTGTTTGTTGTGTGTTTTTCATTTAACTAGGCAAGTCAGTTAAGAACACATTCTTATTTCCATTGACAGCCTACCAGGGAACAGTCAGCTAACTACCTTGTTCAGGGGTAGAACAACAGATTTTTACCTTGTCAGCTTGGGGATTTGATCCAGCAACCTTTTGGTTGCCTATGACCAAGAACCCAGTGGTCACTCTGACAGAGCTCAAGAGTTCCTCTGTGTAGATGGGAGAACCTTCCAGATGGACAAACATCTCTGCAGCACTCCACCAACCAACGTTGTTATGACGTAACAAGCAGCCTTGTCTCAGAGAAAGACGTATAACACTATATGTCCTCCAAGATGTATGATAAGTTATATCATCTAAATCGTATGGTATTGTACGACCACTATTACATTCATTATGTAACCAAACCTAATGTAATACACTGTACCATAGTAAATTGAGGGAAACAGATATACATACCAAATCCTACTAATTGCCCTGAGGCCTGATTGGAATTTCAGCCTGACCCTTAGCTTCCTAAGCTAAAACATGTCACATTTATAACCGTCATTTATCATAGTCGCTCACCTTCAAATTCTACTTCCACAAAGGACAGATCAGAAAGACAGTAATTTATGTTCTCCATAAAAAAAATCCACATTTTAATGTCAGTCTCTGTGAGATTTAATGGGATACTTCACACAGCTCTCAGCATATTACAATGGGATCATTTCATTTTTTTGGTGACGGTGACTTATTTGACATATTGTACATGTGGTCATGACATATTTGACATGGTACTGTGTGAAGTCTTCAGATTCCCACTAATAAGATGTGGTACAGAGGGAGACCATTAAGACAGACCCAGGTAGGGTGCACCCTATTCCCTAGGTAGGGCCCTATAAGTCAGACCCAGGTAGGGTGCACCCTATTCCCTATGTAAGGCCCTATAAGTCCGACCCAGGTAGGGTGCACCCTATTCCCTATGTAGGGCCATATGGGCCTTGGTCAAAAGTACATTTAGGTTATTTAGCAGACGTTCTTAACCAGAGCGACTTACAGGAGCTCAAGGGCACAGACATTTTGTTTTCTTCACCTAATTGGCTCAGGGATTCAAACCAGCGCCCTTTCAGTAACCCTCTTAACCGCTAGGCTCCCTGCACTATATAGGGGAAAGGGTGCCATTTGGGACTCAAGCCCATGTAAATCAATCCCAGATATGATGGCTTGATGTAGTTGTAGTGTCTTTCGTATCATTAAATGTGAAGACTGTTATTTTATCAAATCAATTCTCTAATTATTATTACGTGATTACTAATCATGTAAATTTAATTAACTAGGAAGTTGGGGCACCACGGAAAATGTTCAGATTACAAAGTTATAATTTCATATCTGATCAATTAGTCTTCTATTAATGAATTATTATTATTACCTTCGTCAGTCTCATCTGAACGTCGTAAATTGTTGGTTATCTGCTCAAACCCGGCCTAAACCATGAATCATCTGTACACCAATTCGCTTAATCTTTTACTTACTAACTAAATAATCACATAAATGCACAAACAAACAAACAGTAGATATTGGTTACTGATAATGATAGGGAAGATCCCCTAGTGGGCTAAACCGATATGATAGCTTGGTATACAAAGGAAAGAAGGTGTGGACAGATAAAGGAGCGGGAAAGACAAAATGGATCACTACACACAGTGGATAATTATATTCATTGAAATGCTAATCCTTTGCACATGAACGCTCACTCATTCGGGAATAATTGCAATCAATATATTTACGCCCATATGTCGTTGTTGTCTTCTGTTGGAATCGTCGGTCCGTCTGCTGGAGAGTCAGTTCATCAGAGAGTCTCTGCATACTTCATCCAGGAGAAACAATGTCTTTCATGGTTGTAGCTCTAGCGGCGGCTCCTGATAGTGTTTGTAATGGATACGTCAGGCGAACCATTGTTCTTAGAATAGATGTTTCGGGTGGTTGTCGGTATTTGCATCCTAGGTTTACATAATTTCTAGCTGCAGTCTAGTAATTAGTATCTAAGATTTGCTCTTATTCTGTAGGGATCGATAGTTTCAGAGTTTAATAGTCTCAGAATTTCCAGCCGGGTAGCCAATACTCCACGTGGTATGGTTAGGAATTCAACAACCATTGCAACCTTAGCTTACACCGATGTATGCGTGGTCTAATGTGAATTTCCTCAGGAGTGGGTTTTATTCGTAACAATAGAAAAGGGCGGTTCCATGACGCCAGATCATGTCTGTGCTCACGGGATCGTAGCCACTGACTAGTTTAACTTGACAGGGAATACAATTCTCTCAAATTAAAGGTTAACATCACATTACATCATTTCACAAATAGTTTCATCTTTACTCATACATTTTATACAAGAATTAGATGCAAACCCCATAATTGAGAAATGTAGACATTCAGAGATATCGCTACGTGTGTTTCCTGTCCTCCATGAGGTCACCAAATGAAACACTCATCATACCCATCCCTTAAGTATCCACGGACCCTTCCCACATCCTCAAAAGTGGACATATTGTTTAATTCTCCCATTTTGGTGATTTAGGAGTTTGGCAGAGTGAAATCCTTTGTTCACTCTGTGGTCTCTCTCTCTGCATGACCAGGGTTAGAGAGTCTCCACCAGGAATTTATGGCTTGAGATAACAGAATGTGGGTGTAGGAGAGAGAAAGAGAGAAAGAGAGAAAGAGAGAAAGAGAGAAAGAGAGAAAGAGAGAAAGAGAGAAAGAGAGAAAGAGAGAAAGAGAGAAAGAGAGAAAGAGAGAAAGAGAGAAAGAGAGAAAGAGAGAAAGAGAGAAAGAGAGAAAGAGAGAAAGAGAGAAAGACACGATTTACACCCAGATAAGGCCAAGTCATGACAGTAGCTTTTGGCATGAAATGTTTACTAAGTGTCTGTTGAACCACAACACCCTGACAAAGGGAGATGAGAGAAATCCATATCAGAACACCAGGGATATCCATACAGTAACAACCTGAGAAAGACCAGAGGGACATTACATCACATCGTTAATAAGAAGATATATGGACTTGAGAGGGTGATGTAAGGGGCTTGCGTCCTAAATGGCACCCTATTCCCTATTTTGAGCACTACTTTAGACCAGAGGCTCTGGGCAAACATGGATAGGGAATAGGGCGCCATTTGGGACTCACATTGGACTTGAGAGGATGATGTATGGTGATGTAGAGCCCACCCTCACGGGAGATCCATCTTGTCAACAGACCACGGGACTCACGACGGCAGGGAATCAAAATCAAATCAAGTTTTATTAGTCACATGCGCCGAGTACAACAGTGAAATGCTTACTTACGAGCCCCTAACCAACAATGCAGTTAAACAAAAAAATAAGGCAAAAACAATTATAAATAAAAGTAACAAGCAATTAAAAGAGGGAATCCTATCAAACCACAACACTCTGGTTGTAATTAAGGACATAATGAAAAGACGGAATGTGGACATGAAGGAAAAATGAATTGTGTCTAATTGTTGGTAATTTGTCTGATATTTTTGCATTGGCCGTTCTAAAACAACTCCCAAAATACTTCCTCAAAATGAAAGCCTGGATTGCAATGTGAACGGAATCTTCATAAAATGGCATTCTGTTCTTCTATATCTTAAAGTTTACTGTCTAGTACAGGTACCCCAAATAACACATTCCTCTAAATCATTAGCAGTTACTTCACAACAAATGCAACACTGGACACTTCTATTCCCCTGAACACCGTGGCTGTTGTTGTGAGGTTAATGAGACAGTCAGTAGAATCACATACTCTCCATGAGGGATGAAATGGATGTTTTTACCAAGAAGGTCAGGAGTCAGGCTCAACAGAATGAACACAGGGGGGGGAAGAGGAATGTTCAATCACACGGCACCATGTCCATTTTCAACCCAGGACCTTGAACTTGCAAGGTGACTGGCCGTTTCAACAGCAACAACCAACCAATCACCTTAATTCAACTGCACATCTCTAGAATTACTCATTTTTCAATGTTGTTACCAACCTGACAACATCCAATGTTTTAGTATTTTCCTGCAGGTCTCCTATTGTCATCAATGCAGGGTTAACTAGAAAGTTAGATTAATGCATTTGGAGCTGAAGATGTGAAAAAACATCATTTTGCCATCAACTGCCAGCTCCATGCAATTTCAGACGCAGTTAGGTAGGCATGTTTTGCATATCATAGCACACACACACACAAAAGCATGGAAGCACACACACACAGCAAGCATCATATCATAATGCAAGGTTAAGCAGTTGGGGAGTAATTATGTCATTTGTAATAGTAATGCCTGCATCTTTCATCCAAGCATTGTTGTTTACTGTGATGAGATCTTTATGTGGTGCGTTCATCACACCCCTTCACCAACCCGAGAACTCTGTACTGTCCGGGGTTCTAGCACGTGTTCTGTCCGGGGTTCTAGCACGGGTACTGTCCGGGGGTTCTAGCACCTGTTCTGGGGTGCTAGCACGTGTACCGTCCGGGGGTGCTAGCACGTGTACCGTCCGGGGTGCTAGCACGTGTACCGTCCGGGGTGCTAGCACGGTGTGCCAGATGGGGTTCTAGCACGTGTGCCAGATGGGGTTCTAGGACGTGTGCCAGATGGGGTTCTAGGACGTGTGCCAGATGGGGTTCTAGGACGTGTGCCAGATGGGGTTCTAGGACGTGTGCCAGATGGGGTTCTAGGACGTGTACCAGATGGGGTTCTAGGACGTGTACCAGATGGGGTTCTAGGACGTGTACCAGATGGGGTTCTAGGACGTGTACCAGATGGGGTTCTAGGACGTGTACCAGATGGGGTTCTAGGATGTGTACCAGATGGGGTTCTAGGATGTGTACCAGATGGGGTTCTAGGATGTGTACTAGATGGGGTTCTAGGATGTGTACTAGATGGGGTTCTAGGATGTGTACTAGATGGGGTTCTAGTATGTGTACTAGATGGGGTTCTAGTATTTGTACTCTACAGTAACCATCATACTAACAGGATCAGCAGCTGTCTTTGAACCAGAATCAAAGTTGTAACCTTGACATTGAAAGTAGGCTGAATTATCTCAATGTTGTTTTTTTACCCACATATATTCCCAATCCAAACACACATTAAGTGCAATTACTGAGCTTTAAGGAACCAAAACAACATCTAACATGATAAATGCATTATTAACCAACCAACCGGCCAGTCCAGACGCTAAGGCTACTGGTGGGGCATTCTGGGTAAATACTTCACATTTGTTTAATGAATTCCTTTGACTAAAAGCAGAGTATTGATTTCAGTAATGGCTCTACAAATATGTTGGACATCCATGGTGGGTAATTAAAACAATATGTATGAACTATAAATCATCTGTAGAAGGACCAAAGTGATGCCCACTACAGGTCAGTGGAGTGGGGCACTGTTAAAAACTGGACATTACTGTAAAGGCCATGATACACTGCCAATCTTTTAAGGCCCATTGGTTACTGCAACTATTATATATTGAAAATGAGCAACTTTTTACTATCTAGGGAATCTTGATCGGCAGCTCACCCTAGTGGGCAATTTGTAGGAATCTTCCAATCAGAGCGCAGATATCGGTCATGTGATCAGTCTGCTGTTCCACATGGCGACCGTTTGTGAGCTGAAGCAGGAGCGAAAATCAACTCATGTTGGCGTGAAATATGTTGCTCCACAACAATACTACATCAGGATACGCAAAAAAAATTACTTAAGCACTGGAAGCATTAGAAATAGCACACATAGAAGAGATCCACCACATCTTAGACTTGCTTTCAATGAGAATCACAGATCTATAGCTCTTATTTCTATGTGAATTTGGTCTGGTCGCCCAAAAGGTTACATATTGCACCTTTAAGGATCTAAGGCACTCTGTTCCCTATATAGTGCACTACTTTTGACCTGGCCTCCATAGGGCCCTGGTAGAAAGTAGTGCACTATAAAGGGAATAGAGTGCCATTTGGGATGCATAACATTGAGGCAAATATGAAAGGACAGGTTTTAAGATTGGGTCACTTTATTTGGATCTTCTACAGATAGAAAATCCAGACTCTCTACAGATGGTCTCACTATCAACACAATATCTGTGTATAAGCAACTGCTTGATAAGGTTAGGCTTAGGATTAGGTTATAAAGCATAAAAATATTACAAAAATAAAAAATTGTTTTGGTCTTTACTACTAAATCACATCGAAACGCATTGAATAACATTCATAAATGGCAAAACAAACAGTAAAATAATAAATCATAGGAAAAAAGGTTTTATAATGTCTGTCTTGAATTTAGGAGATATTTTTTTTTAATCTAGAAATATTTAGTTTTTTTTTTTTTTTTACGCACAGTATTTAACCCCTTTTTTTGGGGTAGGCACAAAACTACCTTCATACTTCCATAATTTTTTAAAAAACAGGTACCGGTTACCTTCAGACAAGTCCCTTGACATTTGTGGGGGGTTTAGAGGTAAATGGAGACCAGCATCGTGTTGGTGAGAGTCTCCCCTTTCCATAGAGTGGTCATAATAGTTCAGCCGCTACTGAGGTTTTTGTGAGAAGACCGATTTTATATGTATTTCACATCTACAACATTGATACCCTGCTCTGCAACACGGATACCCTGCTCTGCAACAGAGATACCCTGCTCTGCAACAGAGATACCCTGCTCTGCAACAGAGATACCCTGCTCTGCAACAGAGATACCCTGCTCTGCAACAGAGATACCCTGCTCTGCAACAGAGATACCCTGCTCTGCAACAGAGATACCCTGCTCTGCAACACGGATACCCTGCTCTGCAACACGGATACCCTGCTCTGCAACACGGATACCCTGCTCTGCAACACGGATACCCTGCTCTACCAGACAGAGAGACAGAGAGAGTAATTACTATGCTATAAGCTGTTAGCTACATACATTTGCATGATCTCAATGACAGATTCTCCATTTTAGAGCTAGTCGTATCAGATCCTGCTGTCAGGAACTAGCAGAGCAGGGGATAAATCTACCCAGTGCCTTGTCTGGCCCACACCGACACTATGATTACATCAAATGGAAGAATTACTGGCTCTCTTTATCACCAGGTCTGAGTCCCAAATGGCACCCTGTTGTAGGCCCTTGTCGGCCCTGGTCAAAAGGAGTGCACTACATTGGGAACAGTGGGCCATTTGGGATGCAGTCCTCTTCAATTCCCCCCCCCCTCCCCCCACACACACCATGGTAATTTATAAGCGAACGTACAGATCTGAAATGATCTTCCCTCTGCTGTGGTCTACTGTCCATAAATCTATTATATAGAGCTTTGGCTGTTAGTCTTCTTTTTCAGGCCTCGCCACACACATTCATTTCTCCAAGTATATTTAATTCCCATTCCACAATCATGGCGTAGACACTGAATTATTATTTCAATGTTATGTTGAAATCACAAAACAATGCTTTTAACGTTACCTTAGGTCATTGTATAACGTCACTGTAAGTGTTAAATTAGATTGTGAATAGTGAATGGATTAGTGAGTTCAAGTACATTCAGATATATGGAATATAATAAAGTTGAACAATAAAAGCATATTGATATTGAACTAACAGGACAGGTCTGATTGATGTCTTTATGCATGTACTGTATATGTCCAATCCACATCTGTTTTAACAGCTGTGTTCCTTTTGTGTAATATAAATTGACCCTAAAAGGTCAGAATGGCTGAGGTCATCTATGGAACTCTAAAGCCTGCTGATCACTACCGATGCCAATTCAATTTCATTTCTTTATATTCCTTTTCTCTCAGTGCTCTTAAACGCAAGAGGAATTAATGTAAAAAGACCAAATAAATACACTGAACAATACATTCTATAGGTTCCAAGTGAACTGACCTTCAACGGTACCCTTTAGCTTGTCAATATAAGCTGTTTGAAGTCTCTACACTCTTCCCTCCATTTATATATAAAAAACACACTTCACAGAACAATAATGTCCTTCTATCAATGTCCTGGAGTTCCTAGTGATTTCTTCACATCTTGTCTGACGTCTGTAACAAAGTGGACTTATTCTGCTTGGGAGAATGAACATTTCGATATCTCTCTACGAGATCCTCCATCCCTAGTGCAGTAACTATATCTTATTAGCTTCTGAATCCCACCTGTCAAGTCATGTGACACGGGAATGGCTGAGGTGGTCAGAGGAGGTCAAAGCGGTATTGATTTTCCAGAATGGCATCAAAACAAAAACGCTCCTAACTGACTGTGGCCCTGCTTCTCAGAGATACAGGCTGTGTCCCAAATGATTCCCTGCATAGTGCACTGTGGTCAAGAGTAGTGCGCTATATAGTGAATAGGATGCCATTTGGGACGCGTGCTGACGCGTGGTGTGTGAATAGGTATCATCAGACACATCAGTCGGTCTGTACAGGTGGAAAGAGCAGGCTGATTCCCTATCAACTGGCCTCTTCTCTCCAGCTCCTCTAAAAGCCTTATTGATCTATCAGAACGAAGAAGAGAGGGGGGATAGAGAGAGAGGGAGAGAAAGAGGTGGGATGAGAGAGAGGTAGAGAAAGAAGTGCAGAAGTGCAGTTAACGTCCTACGGTCCCCTTCCTTTCTCTCATTTTTATCAGAAAAACATGGAAATGTGGTTTAGAGGAACAGCAGTAAGATGAGAAGCTTAGGGGAAAAAAGATTATATGAATTTAAATAAATGGCTGCTTTAAGTCCTAACGGTTAATAACATTACCAAGGAGAAATTAAGGTCTCTGATACCCTCAGGATACTGGACTACTGGAGTAGAGAGGGTCTGAGGCCCTCAGGATACTGGACTACTGGAGACCCTCAGGATACTGGACTACTGGAGACCCTCAGGATACTGGACTACTGGAGGCCCCTCAGGATACTGGACTACTGGAGTAGAGAGGGTGTCTGAGACCCTCAGGATACTGGACTACTGGAGTAGAGAGGGTCTCTGAGACCCTCAGGATACTGGACTACTGGAGACCCTCAGGATACTGGACTACTGGAGACCCTCAGGATACTGGACTACTGGAGACCCTCAGGATACTGGACTACTGGAGTAGAGAGGGTCTGAGGCCCTCAGGATACTGGACTACTGGAGTAGAGAGGGTCTGAGGCCCTCAGGATACTGGACTACTGGAGTAGAGAGGGTCTCTGAGGCCCTCAGGATACTGGACTACTGGAGTAGAGAGGGTCTCTGAGACCCTCAGGATACTGGACTACTGGAGACCCTCAGGATACTGGACTACTGGAGACCCTCAGGATACTGGACTACTGGAGTAGAGAGGGTCTCTGAGACCTTCAGGATACTGGACTACTGGAGTAGAGAGGGTCTCTGAGACCCTCAGGATACTGGACTACTGGAGTAGAGAGGGTCTCTGAGGCCCTCAGGATACTGGACTACTGGAGTAGAGAGGGTGTCTGAGGCCCTCAGGATACTGGACTACTGGAGTAGAGAGGGTCTCTGAGACCCTCAGGATACTGGACTACTGGAGTAGAGAGGGTCTCTGAGACCCTCAGGATACTGGACTACTGGAGACCCTCAGGATACTGGACTACTGGAGACCCTCAGGATACTGGACTACTGGAGACCCTCAGGATACTGGACTACTGGAGACCCTCAGGATACTGGACTACTGGAGTAGAGAGGGTCTCTGAGACCCTCAGGATACTAGACTACAATGTCAACCATTGGTGGGAAAATACACATATTTTCGTATAATATTCACGTGAAAATCTGTGGCCAAAAGGATGGAAACCTATCTATACATGTACATATTGATCGATACTGAGTGGAAACATATTCCCTATCAGAGTGCTTTTTAACACTTTCTACCATTCAGGTGTCTGAGAAAATACATAACATAGCATTTGGTCAAACATAACCTGTAAAACATAACTGGTCAATTTAATGGCTTTGTGCATACACTATGTATACAAAAGTATGTGGACACCCCTTCAAATTGATGGAGTCAGTTATTTCAGTCACATCCGTTGCTGACAGGTGTATAAAATCGAGCACACAGCCATGCAATCTCCATAGACAAACCTTGGCAGTAGAATGGCCTTTACTGAAGAGCTCAGTGACTTTCAACTTGGCACTACTTTGATACTGTATCTGTCATCTGTAAATAATGCTCCTAAACTAGAGTTTGTTACAATGGTGACTCTAGCCCCACCAGACCCAAAACATCCATTTAAAGTTAACCAAACAGGGAGGGTTATAGACACTAACTACATATTCATCAAACTGTAATTGTCTGTCAAGTTGGAGCTGGATAAACATCTGTATTATTATGGGCAGGGCTCCAGCCCCCTGCAGGAATCAATTTCAATTATGTTTAAATCCATAGTCATGCTATCAAATGTAAATGGAAACCCTTTTATATTATACACACAAACAATGGGAACATAATACACTACGCAATTAATCCTCCATTTAAAATAACCAGTCCCTCAGAGTTGGCAGTATTTCATCCAAGGCAATAAAGTCATGGCTATTAGGAACTATTAGGAACTAGCACAGTAGAATATATGTCACGTTGTATAAATTATTAGAGACAGGCGCAGGAATACGTAATAGGGGATACTCCACCCAACAATACAACATGCCATGAAAAGGCACGGGGACGAAGCCCAAAACAAACACATATACAAAAACACAGGGATGTAAACCCAAACAAAAGACAGAGGTTTAACCTCTAATAAATACACGGGACGAGACCCGTAATAACAATTGCACAAAACACGACAGCCTGAAACAACAACACAGGTACTCACAGGACCAGCGGACATGGTAACAATAACCTACAAGACAATGGCGAACAGAGGGCACATATATACAATTTTGAATCAGGGGGAAATAGGAACCAGGTGTGCGTAATTAGACAAGACAGTCCGGGGTTGGTGGTAATGACCCATTTCAGTGACACCTAGAAGCCGGTGACGTAGAACTCCGGAACTGGTACACGGAATGAGCAGCAGTACCGGAGGGATCCGTGACAGTATATGAATAGTTATTGGGGGGGAGGAAAGGGGGCTCTTTGCATCAATTATTATCAAAAGACCGAAACTTTTTGCCAGAACTGTGTGGTTCTTGATTTAATATCTTTCTCTTTTCATGTTCTTGTTGATTCTTTGATTATATCATTAAATCTATCTGGGGTTGAAAATCATGTAGGCCTACAGCTTAAACAATTAACCCTTTAGTTTAGTTGCAAGTTGAGCTTAAACAATTAACCCTTTAGTTCTGGTCCAAGTTAAGCTTAAACAATTAACCCTTTAGTTCAGTTGCAAGTTGAGCTTAAACAATTAACCCTTTGGTTTAGTTGCAAGTTGAGCTTAAACAATTAACCCTTTAGTTCAGTTGCAAGTTGAGCTTAAACAATTAACCCTTTAGTTTATTAGCAAGTTGAGCTTAAACAATTAACCCTTTAGTTCAGTTGCAAGTTGAGCTTAAACAATTAACCCTTTAGTTCTGGTCCAAGTTAAGCTTAAACAATTAACCCTTTAGTTCAGTTGCAAGTTGAGCTTAAACAATTAACCCTTTGGTTTAGTTGCAAGTTGAGCTTAAACAATTAACCCTTTAGTTCAGTTGCAAGTTGAGCTTAAACAATTAACCCTTTAGTTTATTAGCAAGTTGAGCTTAAACAATTAACCCTTTGGTTTAGTTGCAAGTTGAGCTTAAACAATTAACCCTTTAGTTCAGTTGCAAGTTGAGCTTAAACAATTAACCCTTTAGTTCAGTTGCAAGTTGAGCTTAAACAATTAACCCTTTGGTTTAGTTGCAAGTTGAGCTTAAACAATTAACCCTTTAGTTCAGTTGCAAGTTGAGCTTAAACAATTAACCCTTTAGTTCTGGTCCAAGTTAAGCTTAAACAATTAACCCTTTGGTTTAGTTGCAAGTTGAACTTAAACAATTAACCCTTTAGTTTAGTTGCAAGTGGTTTAATGAAGGATCAACTCCTCTCTCAGAAAGCATGAATTAAAGCCATATCAGACAAATCATATCAGTCTTGTGTTGTATATTATGAAGGACATCTATATAAATGCATCATTCAACCATGGCAGTAACAATAACAAAACGCACATGTCAATACAGACGGCTGAAATGGTTGCATTGTGCTCCTTGTAAAATCTGTAATTCACCATCGATTCTGTTACTCGCACGTATTTCCTCAACGCCAGCTATTCAATACATGCCACAACATGCAAGCTTTTAGTCTCTGTGATAAAGAAAATAACATGGGTTATGTTTCAATGGGTTTAAGTCAAACTACGATTGCTGTACATTATCCAAATCGATTCTGTAGTGGGGTGCGTACTGGCAGCAGAGAAGTCAGGCGCAGGAGAGCGAAAACTGATTTACAACGATGGTGTTTAATAAACATAAAACACAGTCAACAGAACAATACATGAAATGGGTCAAACAAAACCCGGTAAATACCAGCATACCGTGCACAAACACTAACAAGAAACAATTACGGACAAGGACATGGACATGGGGGGAACAGAGGGTTAAATACACAACATGTAATTGATGGAATTGGAACCAGGTGTGATGGAAGACAAGACAAAACCAATGGAAAATGAAAAGTGGATCGGCGATGGCTAGAAGGTCGGTGACGTCGACCGCCGAACGTCGCCCGAACAAGGAGAGGGACCAACTTCGGCGGAAGTGTACATTTGTTCTATTCCGATGATTTTTTTAAAAGGTGATTTATAAGTAGACTAGTGTCAAGCTGTCTCACTACAGAAACAGGAGATAGACTAGTGTCCTGTCCAGGGGGTGTACTGGTACATCAAGCTGCCTCACTACAGAAACAGGAGATAGACTAGTGTCCTGTCCAGGGGGTGTACTGGTACATCAAGCTGTCTCACTACAGAAACAGGAGATAGACTAGTGTCCTGTCCAGGGGGTGTACTGGTACATCAAGCTGCCTCACTACAGAAACAGGAGATAGACTAGTGTCCTGTACAGGGGGTGTACTGGTACATCAAGCTGTCTCATGCGATACAGAAACAGGAGATAGACTAGTGTCCTGTCCAGGGGGTGTACTGGTACATCAAGCTGTCTCACTACAGAAACAGGAGACAGACTAGTGTCCTGTCCAGGGGGTGTACTGGTACATCAAGCTGCCTCACTACAGAAACAGGAGATAGACTAGTGTCCTGTCCAGGGGGTGTACTGGTACATCAAGCTGCTTCACTACAGAAACAGGAGACAGACTAGTGTCCTGTCCAGGGGGTGTACTGGTACATCAAGCTGCCTCACTACAGAAACAGGAGATAGACTAGTGTCCTGTCCAGGGGGTGTACTGGTACATCAAGCTGTCTCACTACAGTAACAGGAGATAGACTAGTGTCCTGTCCAGGGGGTGTACTGGTACATCAAGCTGCCTCACTACAGAAACAGGAGATAGACTAGTGTCCAGTCCAGGGGGTGTACTGGTACATCAAGCTGTCTCACTACAGAAACAGGAGATAGACTAGTGTCCTGTCCAGGGGGTGTACTGGTACATCAAGCTGCCTCACTACAGAAACAGGAGATAGACTAGTGTCCTGTCCAGGGGGTGTCCTGGTACATCAAGCTGTCTCACTACAGAAACAGGAGATAGACTAGTGTCCTGTCCAGGGGGTGTCCTGGTACATCAAGCTGTCTCACTACAGTAACAGGATATAGACTAGTGTCCTGTCCAGGGGGTGTACTGGTACATCAAGCTGTCTCACTACAGAAACAGGAGATAGACTAGTGTCCTGTCCAGGTGTACTGGTACATCAAGCTGCCTCACTACAGTAACAGGAGATAGACTAGTGTCCTGTCCAGGGGGTGTACTGGTACATCAAGCTGCTTCACTACAGAAACAGGAGACAGACTAGTGTCCTGTCCAGGGGGTGTACTGGTACATCAAGCTGTCTCACTACAGTAACAGGAGATAGACTAGTGTCCTGTCCAGGGGGTGTACTGGTACATCAAGCTGTCTCACTACAGTAACAGGAGATAGACTAGTGTCCTGTCCAGGGGGTGTACCGTTCTGGCTCGTACAAGGCTACTTACTTACTACACCGAAGATCATGGAAAATCTGTCAAACGTGGAATGGTACAATATCGACTGCGGGGGATTCCTTTCTTAAGACCCTGATTTTACTAAATCATTTCCATACAGCACATGTGCCTCTCAGGTCATCGAGTCAATGAGCATTATGATGTAAATGTCTAGAATATCACATTTAATATTTCACACTAGCAGTTGAATGACGACCAGGTTGCTTCTGGTCTGCCAGGGTGAGTTAAAAGACAAGGGGTCTGTGATGCATGGACATCTCCCAATCTAATTAACCTTCACACAACACTAATTAATTAAATCTCAACAAGGTCAACCTCTTTAATAGGGACAATTAAGCACCATCCCTGTATGACAGGAAGACAACAGCTTTCTACCAACGCTCTGGTGTGACAGGGACTCTGGATGGGGAGTTGTAGTGCTTAGAGAGGTACTGTAGCCGACAACGTTAGAGAGGTACTGTAACAAGAATCAGACAATAATGCTGACATGTCACATTTTATGGTCTTCTCATTTATAATTACCAAAGATCAAACATTTGGTAGAGTTCTGTGCTGGAGATCACAGTGTGCTGGAGTTGGCAGTGTGCTGGAGATCACAGTGTGCTGGAGATGGCAGTGTGCTGGAGATCACAGTGTGCTGGAGTTGGCAGTGTGCTGGAGATGGCAGTGTGCTGGAGATGGCAGTGTGCTGGAGTTGGCAGTGTGCTGGAGTTGGCAGTGTGCTGGAGATGGCAGTGTGCTGGAGTTTGCAGTGTGTTGGAGTTGGCAGTGTGCTGGAGATGGCAGTGTGCTGGAGATGGCAGTGTGCTGGAGATGGCAGTGTGCTGGAGATCACAGTGTGCTGGAGATGGCAGTGTGCTGGAGATGGCAGTGTGCTGGAGATCACAGTGTGCTGGAGATGGCAGTGTGCTGGAGATCACAGTGTGCTGGAGTACTAGGACAGCCACAGTCTCAGTACGACTCTCAGACTGAGGTTGGGATTGAATCCTAAACTCATTGTAAAACGATGTTGACAACTCACTTTTTAAAAGGCAATGAACCCTCATCCACTACCATAGCAGTCATGGTAAACGCTGCAGATTACGGCTCATTCTACAACAAGCCTCGGATTGAAACCCGGCCAGACACACCAACACTGAGACAAGTCCTGCTGAGACTGAGCATGTCCTAATATGGACAGCGTTTTGATAGATACCACCCTACCAGGTTAATGAAGCAGTTGGATACAACAGCTTGCTGATGTTTCCCCAAACAGAGTCTATTAACTAGGTATCATTTAAAGTGGGTTTTCCCCTCCAGACTAAGTCCTGTCTAACAGTGTGTGACGGGCCAAATGTGTCTGCCAGCTGTTCACTGCTCTTATCCTCAGGCTATTGCTGGGTTTGGGTCAGTACAACATGTGTGTGTTGATGCATGATAGACCAAACGTAGTGTTCTTTGCCGTATACGTTGATGTGTTTTTTTGTTTATCTTTCCAGCCCTTGTGTGTCATAACACGAGGGATTACGTTGTCTTGTCATTAACTATCTGTAACGGTCGTCGTAAGGAGGGGACCAAAATGCAGCGGGTATATTGAGCATCTTCTTAATCTATTGAAGGAAAAAACACTTAAACAAAACAAACGACGAAAACAGTCCCGTAATGTGCACAAACTATACAGGAAACAACCACCCACAAACACAAGTGAAAACTAACCCAACTAAATATGGCCTCCAATCAGAGACAACAACAACCAGCTGCCTCTAATTGGAGGTCATTGACAAAACTAACATAGAAATAGACAAGCTAGATAAACACATAGAAATATATAATCTAGAACATAAACCAAAAACCCCGAAACACACAAAACAAACACCCCCTGCCACGCCCTGACCAAACTACAATAACAAATAACCCCTTTTACTGGTCAGGACGTGACACTATCTTAGTGTGGGCCACGCTAAACTGAACTCTCCTAGTGTGGGCCACGCTAAACTGAACTCTCTTAGTGTGGGCCATGCTAAACTGAACTCTCTTAGTGTGGGCCACGCTAAACTGAACTCTCTTAGTGTGGGCCATGCTAAACTGAACTCTCTTAGTGTGGGCCATGCTAAACTGAACTCTCTTAGTGTGGGCCGTGCTAAACTGAACTGTCTTAGTGTGGGCCATGCTAAACTGAACTCTCTTAGTGTGGGCCACGCTAAACTGAACTCTCTTAGTGTGGGCCATGCTAAACTGAACTCTCTTAGTGTGGGCCATGCTAAACTGAACTGTCTTAGTGTGGGCCATGCTAAACTGAACTCTCTTAGTGTGGGCCGTGCTAAACTGAACTCTCTTAGTGTGGGCCGTGCTAAACTGAACTGTCTTAGTGTGGGCCATGCTAAACTGAACTCTCTTAGTGTGGGCCACGCTAAACTGAACTCTCTTAGTGTGGGCCACGCTAAACTGAACTCTCTTAGTGTGGGCCACGCTAAACTGAACTCTCTTAGTGTGGGCCATGCTAAACTGAACTCTCTTAGTGTGGGCCATGCTAAACTGAACTATCTTAGTGTGGGCCACGCTAAACTGAACTCTCTTAGTGTGGGCCACGCTAAACTGAACTATCTTAGTGTGGGCCACGCTAAACTGAACTCTCTTAGTGTGGGCCGTGCTAAACTGAACTCTCTTAGTGTGGGCCACGCTAAACTGAACTATCTTAGTGTGGGCCACGCTAAACTGAACTCTCTTAGTGAGGCCACGCTAAACTGAGTAGATGGTTGGCCATCTGATTCCTATCTTCACTTAACACTGTTAACATCCACACATGCATGATCCCTTTGTCCTGGTGGGATATATATGTATGGAAGCTAAGCCAGCAATGCGTTGGCTAAGGGCATCGTTGTGGCATCCATACATACTCACCTGATCTCTCTCTCTCTCCCCAGGTACTGCAGAAGCCTCCCCTCCCTGGGATATTGACAGAGATGGATAGCCAATGATTCCATTGGCTCCATCTTGGGACAACCTGGGCACCACAGCTTCCATTTTACCCAGCCTACATTAATAAAACAATGGGGTGCCTCTCGATACGGGCGCTCCCCTCAACCGCAAGGTCCTTATGTAGAGAGAACCTCCCCCCCCACACACACACGCACACACATACACACTCACAGTAATGCACACACAAACCGAAGCCATGCAGAGACAGGCATGCAGGGGGGAAAAACACAAGAAGTGTCCTTCCGGTCACATTGAGAATTTACACCAGATGGTTCTATATTTATTACCATGGAGAGTATGAGATGAACCGTGAGTTATATCATTAGATGAACTATGCGTTATAACACATTATATCATTAGATGAACTATGAGTTATAACACATTATATCATTAGATGAACTATGAGTTATAACACATTATATCATCAGATGAACTATGAGTTATAACACATTATATCAATAGATGAACTATGAGTTATAACACATTATGTCATTAGATGAACTATGAGTTCTAACTCACATTATATCATTAGATGAACTATGAGTTATAACACATTATATCATTAGATGAACTATGAGTTATAACACATTATATCATTAGATGAACTATGAGTTCTAACTCACATTATATCATTAGATGAACTATGAGTTCTAACTCACATTATATCATTAGATGAACTATGAGTTATAACACATTATATCATCAGATGAACTATGAGTTATAACTCACATTATATCATTAGATGAACTATGAGTTATAACACATTATATCATTAGATGAACTATGAGTTATAACACATTATATCATTAGATGAACTATGAGTTATAACACATTATATCATTAGATGAACTATGAGTTATAACACATTATATCATTAGATGAACTATGAGTTCTAACTCACATTATATCATTAGATGAACTATGAGTTATAACACATTATATCATTAGATGAACTATGAGTTATAACACATTATATCATTAGATGAACTATGAGTTATAACACATTATATCATTAGATGAACTATGAGTTATAACACATTATATCATTAGATGAACTATGAGATATAACTCACATTATATCATTAGATGAACTATGAGTTATAACACATTATATCATTAGATGAACTATGAGTTATAACACATTATATCATTAGATGAACTATGAGTTCTAACTCACATTATATCATTAGATGAACTATGAGTTATAACACATTATATCATTAGATGAACTATGAGTTATAACTCATTATATCATTAGATGAACTATGAGTTATAACACATTATATCATTAGATGAACTATGAGTTATAACACATTATATCATTAGATGAACTATGTTATAACACATTATATCATTAGATGATCGTGTAAGTGCATCAAGACACATGGGGTACGTTCCAAATTTCAACCTACACCCTATTCCCTATATAGTGCACTACTTTAGACCAGAGCCCTTGTCCCTATATCAAATCAAATCAAATCAAATGTATTTATATAGCCCTTCGTACATCAGCTGATATCTCAAGTGCTGTACAGAAACCCAGCCTAAAACCCCAAACAGCAAGCAATGCATGTGAAAGAAGCACGGTGGCTAGGAAAAACTCCCTAGGAAAAACTCCCTAGAAAGGCCAAAAACCTAGCAAGAAACCTAGAGAGGAACCAGGCTATGAGGGGTGGCCAGTCCTCTTCTGGCTGTGCAGGGTGGATATTATAACAGAACATATATAGTGCACTACTTTAGACCAGAGCCCTAGTCCCTATATAGTGCACTACTTTAGACCAGAGCCCTATTCCCTTCATAGTGCACTACTTTAGACCAGAGCCCTAGTCCCTATATAGTGCACTACTTTAGACCAGAGCCCTATTCCCTTCATAGTGCACTACTTTAGACCAGAGCCCATATGGGTCATTAGTTGTCCACTCCATAGAGATGTTGCCATGGAATCATGTTGAGTTAGGGGCCAATTAGCCAATCACCTATCCATCCTATATCATCCTTGGCATATAGAAGAGACCATTGCTTTACGTTGTGCATGTATCCTATACAATCCCCAGTGACAATAAAAACACAGTGATTCAATGTTTCAGTGTTGGTTGTATATAAATCCCCCTCCTCCGTCTGAGGTATAATGTATTCAGCAATAGATCATATGGACGGTACTGCTCTCACAAGAAAACAATGTGTTATCCAATTACCATAATATACAGGTAGCGTTGAGACAATACAATTAATGATACGCCTGTTTGGTCTGTGTGGAATAGGGTTTCAAAACCAGATGGGATGCATCCCAAATTACACCTTATTCTGTATTTAGTGCACTACATTTGACCTGGGCCATGGGCAAAACTAGTGCACTATATGGGGAATAGGGGGCCATTTGGGACTTATCCAATGAGATGATTATTATACATGATTATAAGCAGTGTATTAATCAGGTGGCCTTGTTGTACATGCACGCAGACCACTGGCTTAACTTAAATATGCTGAGTTGACTATAATTGACTGTCCATTAAAGGATAGAGTGCATAAGGAGAGGTTCATAACTAGACAGTGAGGAAGCGTTAAGAAAGAGAAGCGTTCATCTCTCAGAAAACAACATGGCAGCGCTAGCTATTTCATTACCATGTTTAAATACAGGGTGTCGGCTCGCAATGAGATTCGGAATTATGCAAAGTTGTAGAAAAGTCTTTTTTTTGGAGGGGGGGGGGGGGTAAGCATGCACTGTTCTCAGCACACCTGTAAGCTAATAGAGCCAACTTAATAGAAAGGTGACTATTGACCCCTGGAGATGTGACTCTTTCAACAGAGTTTGTCCCATAGTGGTCAGCACAGCTGACTACAGATCCACACACTGTCCTCATCATCAGGGGAACCAATCCCTGGTTCAGTTCACTTACTAAGCTGTTAATCTCCTTTTCCTCTGTGTCCTAATGCTCCTGTTAAACCGTCATAATGAAGTGATACATATGAAGACTAGAGACGGTTTTGTTCTCTCTCCAGAGTTGCTGTGCCGTGTGACTGGGGTAGAGACTGGAGTAGAGACTGGAGTAGAGACTGGGGTAGAGACTGGAGTAGAGACTGGAGTAGAGACTGGGGTAGAGACTGGAGTAGAGACTGGAGTAGAGACTGGGGTAGAGACTGGAGTAGAGACTGGAGTAGAGACTGGGGTAGAGACTGGAGTAGAGACTGGAGTAGAGACTGGGTAGAGACTGGAGTAGAGACTGGGGTATGGAGTAGAGACTGGGGTAGAGACTAGGGTAGAGACTGGAGTAGAGACTGGGGTATGGAGTAGAGACTGGGGTAGAGACTGGGGTAGAGACTGGAGTAGAGACTGGGTAGAGACTGGAGTAGAGACTGGAGTAGAGACTGGGGTAGAGACTGGGGTAGAGACTGGAGTAGAGACTGGGGTAGAGACTGGGGTAGAGACTGGGGTAGAGACTGGAGTATGGAGTAGAGACTGGGGTAGAGACTGGTATAGAGACTGGGGTAGAGACTGGAGTAGAGACTGGAGTAGAGACTGGAGTATGGAGTAGAGACTGGGGGAGACTGGGGTAGAGACTGGAGTAGAGACTGGAGTAGAGACTGGGGTAGAGACTGGAGTAGAGACTGGGTAGAGACTGGAGTAGAGACTGGAGTAGAGACTGGGTAGAGACTGGAGTAGTGACTGGAGTAGAGACTGGGGTAGAGACTGGGGTAGAGACTGGGTTAGAGACTGGAGTATGGAGTAGAGACTGGGGTAGAGACTGGTATAGAGACTGGGGTAGAGACTGGAGTAGAGACTGGAGTAGAGACTGGAGTAGAGACTGGAGTAGAGACTGGGGTACAGACTGGAGTAGAGACTGGAGTATGGAGCAGAGACTGGGGTAGAGCCTGGTATAGAGACTGGGGTAGAGACTGGAGTAGAGACTGGAGTAGAGACTGGAGTATGGAGTAGAGAGTGGGGTAGAGACTGGTATATTGACTGGAGTAGAGACTGGAGTAGAGACTGGAGTAGAGACTGGGGTAGAGACTGGAGTAGAGACTGGAGTATGGAGTAGAGACTGGGGTAGAGACTGGTATAGAGACTGGAGTAGAGACTGGAGTAGAGACTGGGGTAGAGACTGGGGTAGAGACTGGGGTAGAGACTGGAGTAGAGACTGGGGTAGAGACTGGAGTAGAGACTGGAGTAGAGACTGGAGTATGCAGTAGAGACTGGGGTAGAGACTGGTATAGAGACTGGGGTAGAGACTGGAGTAGAGACTGAGGTAGAGACTGGGGTAGAGTATGGAGTAGAGACTGGGGTAGAGACTGGAGTAGAGTCTGGGGTAGAGACTGGAGTAGAGACTGGAGTATGGAGTAGAGACTGGGGTAGAGACTGGTATAGAGACTGGGGTAGAGACTGGGGTAGAGACTGGAGTAGAGACTGGGTAGAGACTGGAGTAGAGGCGGGAGTATGGAGTAGAGACTGGGGTAGAGACTGGTATAGAGCCTGGGGTAGAGACTGGGGTAGAGACTGGGGTAGAGACTGGTATAGAGACTGGGGTAGAGACTGGGGTAGAGACTGGAGTAGAGACTGGGGTAGAGACTGGGGTAGAGACTGGGGTAGAGTATGGAGTAGAGACTGGGGTAGAGACTGGAGTAGAGACTGGGGTACAGACTGGAGTAGAGAGTGGAGTATGGAGTAGAGACTGGGGTAGAGACTGGTATAGAGACTGGGGTAGAGACTGGGGTAGAGACTGGAGTAGAGACTGGGTAGAGACTGGAGTAGAGACTGGGGTATGGAGTAGAGACTGGGGTAGAGACTGGGGTAGAGACTGGAGTAGAGACTGGGTAGAGACTGGAGTAGAGACTGGAGTAGAGACTGGGGTAGAGACTGGGGTAGAGACTGGAGTAGAGACTGGGGTAGAGATTGGGGTAGAGACTGGGGTAGAGACTGGAGTATGGAGTAGAGACTGGGGTAGAGACTGGTATAGAGACTGGGGTAGAGACTGGAGTAGAGACTGGGGTAGAGACTGGAGTAGAGACTGGAGTAGAGACTGGGTAGAGACTGGAGTAGAGACTGGAGTAGAGACTGGAGTAGAGACTGGGTAGAGACTGGAGTTGTGACTGGAGTAGAGACTGGGGTAGAGACTGGGGTAGAGACTGGGGTAGAGACTGGAGTATGGAGTAGAGACTGGGGTAGAGACTGGTATAGAGACTGGGGTAGAGACTGGAGTAGAGACTGGAGTAGAGACTGGAGTAGAGACTGGGGTAGAGACTGGAGTAGAGAGTGGAGTATGGAGCAGAGACTGGGGTAGAGACTGGTATAGAGACTGGGGTAGAGACTGGAGTAGAGACTGGAGTAGAGACTGGAGTAGAGACTGGAGTATGGAGTAGAGACTGGGGTAGAGACTGGTATAGAGACTGGAGTAGAGACTGGAGTAGAGACTGGAGTAGAGGCTGGGGTAGAGACTGGAGTAGAGACTGGAGTATGGAGTAGAGACTGGGGTAGAGACTGGTATAGAGACTGGAGTAGAGACTGGAGTAGAGACTGGAGTAGAGACTGGGGTAGAGATGGAGTAGAGACTGGAGTAGAGACTGGAGTATGCAGTAGAGACTGGGGTAGAGACTGGTATAGAGACTGGGGTAGAGACTGGAGTAGAGACTGAGGTAGAGACTGGGGTAGAGTATGGAGTAGAGACTGGGGTAGAGACTGGAGTAGAGACTGGGGTAGAGACTGGAGTAGAGACTGGAGTATGGAGTAGAGACTGGGGTAGAGACTGGTATAGAGACTGGGGTAGAGATGGGGTAGACACTGGAGTAGAGACTGGGGTAGAGACTGGAGTAGAGACTGGGGTAGAGACTGGTATAGAGACTGGGGTAGAGACTGGAGTAGAGACTGGGGTAGAGACTGGGGTAGAGTCTGGTATAGAGACTGGGGTAGAGACTGGGGTAGAGATTGGGGTAGAGACTGGTATAGAGACTGGGGTAGAGATTGGGGTAGAGACTGGGGTAGACACTGGAGTAGAGATTGGGGTAGAGACTAGGGTAGAGACTGGGGTAGAGACTGGAGTAGAGACTGGGGTAGAGACCGGGGTAGAGACTGAGTGATCCCAGCAGCTAGCCAGCCCTCTGTATGACAAGCCACTATAATTATGACATCAAATGACCTCACAGGCTCTCTCCCTCAGCCACACTGTAGGGTGTCCACCACTCCGCCCAGAGTGGGTTAAAACACACGCTTTGTGATGACATTTCCCTTCCTTATGTTATAAAATACATTCTACCAAGACAAATATGATTGTTCATGTTCTGTATCGTTCAGCGTGGCCTTTCTCTGACCTATCATCAGCATTACATTCAAAAAGTCGCATTTCGTTAACCAAATACATCCAATAATAAGCACCGAGCTCAGTTGACATAGTGATGCAGCTTTACCTACAAAACCTTTGAGGATTTTTACATTTTGTGGTCGACATCTTCCAAGTTGTTTATGTGCTTCGCAAAAATAGAAAAATTTGCATGACACGAGCGGAATTTAAAAGTAAAAGTCTTTGAAAATTAAAAGCTTGTGGTAGGCTCAGTTCTCTGTTGACATTTCACAGAGATACGCTTGTTTTTTTGTGAGACGTCTTTGAAAACCCCCCCAGGAACTTCACATTAATATGAACACTGTATAGTAAAATATGCCACTACAACATGTCATCATCTATCTTACCTCTATGCTGTTTATTGTCCTCCGGATTTGAGAAGAAAGATGACGAGATCAACGGCGCGCCTGTCAGGAAGCATTAATTCTCTCACAGCATCCTAGCCTAGCTGATGCGATGCTATTTTCCTGATTTATTAAGACTTTTTTTGTTGCTCAGGCCTCCATTGATTTAGTCACCCTAACTTTTACCATCCTACAAGGGAAAACAATTACAATACGTTTTGAACGGATTACGACAGAGGGCTTCCCTGTAGCTCAGTTGGTAGAGCATGGTGTTTGCAACGACAGGGTTGTGGGTTCGATTCCCACGGGTTGCAAGCACAGGAAAAAAAAAAAAAAATGTATGAAATGTATGCATTCACTAATGTAAGTCACTCTGGGTAAGAGTGTCTGCTAAAAAGTAACATGAGGGGCACGTGCCCCCTCAGATTTGTCCTGTTGAATTTTTTTTATTATGAATTGATTTTTCTCTGTAATACTGCTAGTCACATAGCAATTTTAAGAAGTTAGCTTTAGCTAGCCCAGATAGGTTCCCAATCTCCCAACCTCGTCTTAATTAGCTACCAAGAAGCGATTTCAGGCTATCAAGTTAGAGTAGCTAGCTTGTCCTATTATCTTATCTATCCTGCTGGCAAGGTTGGTAGACTTTAGAAAATCAAGCAATAACTAAATGTGCTGAATAAGACTCACATTCCTTTAAATGTTTTATCCAGATTTTAGCAGAGATGCGGAGAAACACCAGTCAGGAGGATACAGACAGCTCAAGAGGAATGCTTAGATATGCAGAAAAATAGACAGTTTTTTTGACACAGAATTAAGATGAATGATTACGGCTCTGGATTGAAACCCTGGCCATCCTCACGTACTCTGTGCCCACTTTCAGACAGTTAGGCACAACGCAGAGACGGCCAGACACTAACACAGAGACGGCCAGACACTAACACTGAGACAGACAGGAACTAACACAGAGAAAGACAGGAACTAACACAGAGACAGACAGGAACTAACACAGAGACAGACAGACACTAACACAGAGACGGCCAGACACTAACACAGAGACGGCCAGACACTGAACACAGAGACGGCCAGACACTAACACAGAGACGGCCAGACACGTAACACAGAGACGGCCAGACACTAACACAGAGACGGCCAGACACTAACACAGAGACGGCCAGACACTAACACAGAGACGGCCAGACACTAACACAGAGACGGCCAGACACTAACACAGAGACGGCCAGACACTAACACAGAGACGGCCAGACACTAACACAGAGACGGCCAGACACTAACACAGAGACGGCCAGACACTAACACAGAGACGGCCAGACACTAACACAGAGACGGCCAGGCACTAACACAGAGACGGCCAGACACGAACACAGAGACGGCCAGACACTAACACAGAGAAAGACAGGAACTAACACAGAGACAGACAGGAACTAACACAGAGACAGACAGGAACTAACACAGAGACAGACAGACACTAACACAGAGACGGCCAGACACTAACACAGAGACGGCCAGACACTAACACAGAGAAAGACAGGAACTAACACAGAGACAGACAGGAACTAACACAGAGACGGCCAGACACAAACACAGAGACGGCCAGACACTAACACAGAGACAGACAGGAACTAACACAGAGAAAGACAGGAACTAACACAGAGACAGACAGGAACTAACACAGAGACAGACAGACACGAACACAGAGACGGCCAGACACGAACACAGAGACAAGCACACGGACACCAGAAGAAGAAGTGGAGAAAAACAACAATGGTTGATTCACTGAACGTCATACATACAACCAGTCCTGTTGTAAGATAGTGATACAACTAGTCCTGTTGATAGGACTGATACAACTAGTCCTGTTGATAGAACTGATACAACTAGTCCTGTTGATAGGACTGATACAACTAGTCCTGTTGATAGAACTGATACAACTAGTCCTGTTGATAGGACTGATACAACTAGTCCTGTTGATAGAACTGATACAACTAGTCCTGTTGTAAGATAGTAATACAACTAGTCCTGTTGATAGGACTGATACAACTAGTCCTGTTGATAGGACTGATACAACTAGTCCTGTTGATAGGACTGATACAGCTAGTGCTGTTGATAGGACTGATACAACTAGTCCTGTTGATAGGACTGATACAACTAGTCCTGTTGATAGGACTGATACAGCTAGTCCTGTTGATAGGACTGATACAACTAGTCCTGTTGATAGGACTGATACAACTATTCCTGTTGATAGGACTGATACAACTAGTCCTGTTGATAGGACTGATACAACTAGTCCTGTTGATAGGACTGAACAACTAGTCCTGTTGATAGGACTGAAATAACTAGTCCTGTTGATAGGACTCAAACAACTAGTCCTGTTGATAGGTCTCATACAACTAGTCCTGTTGATAGGATTCATACAACTAGTCCTGTTGATAGGACTGATACAACTAGTCCTGTTGATAGGACTGATACAACTAGTCCTGTTGATAGAACTGATACAACTAGTCCTGTTGATAGGACTGATACAACTAGTCCTGTTGATAGGACTGAAACAACTAGTCCTGTTGATAGGACTCAAACAACTAGTCCTGTTGATAGGTCTCATACAACTAGTCCTGTTGATAGGTCTCATACAACTAGTCCTGTTGATAGGACTGATACAACTAGTCCTGTTGATAGGACTGATACAACTAGTCCTGTTGATAGGACTGATACAACTAGTCCTGTTGATAGGACTGATACAAGCTATGTCCTGTTGATAGGACTGATACAACTAGTCCTGTTGATAGGACTGATACAACTAGTCCTGTTGATAGGACTGAAACAACTAGTCCTGTTGATAGGACTGATACAACTAGTCCTGTTGATAGGACTGATACAACTAGTCCTGTTAATAGAACTGATACAACTAGTCCTGTTGATAGGACTGATACAACTAGTCCTGTTGTAAGCTACTGATACAACTAGTCCTGTTGATAGGACTGATAAAACTAGTCATGTTGATACAACTAGTCCTGTTGATAGGACTGATACAACTAGTCCTGTTGATAGGACTGATAAACTAGTCCTGTTGATAGAACTGATACAACTAGTCCTGTTGATAGGACTGATACAACTAGTCCTGTTGTAAGCTACTGATACAACTAGTCCTGTTGATAGGACTGATAAAACTAGTCATGTTGATACAACTAGTCCTGTTGATAGGACTGATACAACTAGTCCTGTTGATAGGACTGATACAACTAGTCCTGTTGATAGAACTGATACAACTAGTCCTGTTGATAGGACTGATACAACTAGTCCTGTTGTAAGATAGTGATACAACTAGTCCTGTTGATAGGACTGATACAACTAGTCCTGTTGATAGGACTGATACAACTTGTCCTGTTGATAGAACTGATACAACTAGTCCTGTTGATAGGACTGATACAGCTAGTCCTGTTGATACAACTAGTCCTGTTGATAGGACTGATACAACTAGTCCTGTTGATAGGACTGATACAACTAGTCCTGTTGTAAGATAGTGATACAACTAGTCCTGTTGATAGGACTGATACAACTAGTCCTGTTGATAGAACTGATACAACTAGTCCTGTTGATAGGACTGATACAACTAGTCCTGTTGATAGAACTCATACAACTAGTCCTGTTGTAAGCCACTGATACAACTAGTCCTGTTGATAGGACCGATACAACTAGTCCTGTTGATAGGACTGATACAACTATTCCTGTTGATAGGACTGATACAACTAGTCCTGTTGATAGAACTGATACAACTAGTCCTGTTGATAGGACTGATACAACTAGTCCTGTTGATAGAACTCATACAACTAGTCCTGTTGTAAGCTACTGATACAACTAGTCCTGTTGATAGGACCGATACAACTAGTCCTGTTGATAGGACTGATACAACTAGTCCTGTTGATAGGACTGATACAACTAGTCCTGTTAATAGAACTGATACAACTAGTCCTGTTGATAGGACTGATACAACTAGTCCTGTTGTAAGCTACTGATACAACTAGTCCCTTTGATAGGACTGATAAAACTAGTCATGTTGATACAACTAGTCCTGTTGATAGGACTGATACAACTAGTCCTGTTGATAGGACTGATACAACTAGTCCTGTTGATAGAACTGATACAACTAGTCCTGTTGATAGGACTGATACAACTAGTCCTGTTGTAAGCTACTGATACAACTAGTCCTGTTGATAGGACTGATAAAACTAGTCATGTTGATACAACTAGTCCTGTTGATAGGACTGATACAACTAGTCCTGTTGATAGGACTGATACAACTAGTCCTGTTGATAGAACTGATACAACTAGTCCTGTTGATAGGACTGATACAACTAGTCCTGTTGTAAGATAGTGATACAACTAGTCCTGTTGATAGGACTGATACAACTAGTCCTGTTGATAGGACTGATACAACTTGTCCTGTTGATAGAACTGATACAACTAGTCCTGTTGATAGGACTGATACAGCTAGTCCTGTTGATACAACTAGTCCTGTTGATAGGACTGATACAACTAGTCCTGTTGATAGGACTGATACAACTAGTCCTGTTGTAAGATAGTGATACAACTAGTCCTGTTGATAGGACTGATACAACTAGTCCTGTTGATAGGACTGATACAACTAGTCCTGTTGATAGAACTGATACAACTAGTCCTGTTGATAGGACTGATACAACTAGTCCTGTTGATAGGACTGATACAACTAGTCCTGTTGTAAGATAGTGATACAACTAGTCCTGTTGATAGGACTGATACAACTAGTCCTGTTGATAGGACTGATACAACTAGTCCTGTTGATAGAACTGATACAACTAGTCCTGTTGATAGGACTGATACAACTAGTCCTGTTGATAGGACTGATACAACTAGTCCTGTTGTAAGATAGTGATACAACTAGTCCTGTTGATAGGACCGATACAACTAGTCCTGTTGATAGGACTGATACAACTAGTCCTGTTGATAGGACTGATACAACTAGTCCTGTTGATAGGACTGATACAACTAGTCCTGTTGATAGGACTGATACAACTAGTCCTGTTGATAGGACTGTGGTGATATATGACCAGGAGAGAGTTACTTGAAACCAGCCTGTGGTGATATATGACCAGGAGAGAGACTGGAGACCAGCCTGTGGTGATATATGACTAAAGATACAGGAGCCCTAGGTGTCTGCTCATCTGTCTTGGTTGACCTTGTCTCAAATGACTGTCTCTGTTCAGTGTGACAGAGAGAGAGAGAGTATGTGTGAGTTTGTGTGTTTTCAAGCGAGAGATAGAGAGAGCCTCTCCTGGGTTGTGTCTCCTGCTCCATGTCCGTGTCTTGCCTGATTATTTAATGGAGCACAAGGCTTTCACTACTGAACCAATCCAAGCCTGTCCCCAAGGAGATACAGACTACATCCCATAGAGCACCATGTTCTTACCTACTGAACTAGTCTTGACCAGGACCCATAGGGCACCATGTTCTTATCTACTGAACTGGTCTTGACCAGGACCCATAGGGCACCATGTTCTTATCTACTGAACTAGTCTTAACCAGGACCCATAGGGCAACCATGTTCCTATCTACTGAACTAGTCTTGACCAGGACCCATAGGGCAACCATGTTCCTATCTACTGAACTAGTCTTGACCAGGACCCATAGGGCAACCATGTTTCTATCTACTGAACTGGTCTTGACCAGGACCCATAGGGCAACCATGTTCTTATCTACTGAACTGGTCTTGACCAGGACCCATGGGGCACCATGTTCTTATCTACTGAACTGGTCTTGACCAGGACCCATAGGGCACCATGTTCCTATCTACTGAACTGGTCTTGACCAGGACCCATAGGGCAACCATGTTCCTATCTACTGAACTAGTCTTGACCAGGACCCATAGGGCACCATGTTCTTATCTAATGAACTGGTCTTGACCAGGACCCATAGGGCACCATGTTCCTATCTACTGAACTAGTCTTGACCAGGACCCATAGGGCACCCTGTATCTCCTTGAGTGAAGAGAGATCCATCCGTAAACATAACATAACAAGCCATTCTTCCAGCCAGTGGTTAAATGCTACATGAATCAAGAAGCTTTGATGGATGGATGAATAGATGACGGATGGACGGATGGAAGTGAGGTTTTCCACTCAAAACAGATGGGTCACTGAGTCAAAGAGGGAAGGGAAGATGAGTGAACAAGATATCCCCAACTCATAGGTCCTATTTATATCAGATGGCTAAGTGCATCGCTATACTGCCTTCCTGAGACACTGGCTGGAAGAATGGGTTCCCTTACAACAAAAACACGTCAAATTTGCAGTTTCACATGTGAAATAGCTGTTTTCACATGTTGAGCATAAATTTCACACGTGAAACTATGTTTTTTACATGAATTATATTTAGAGTTCACATGTTAACACCACTTTCACATGTGAGGAGAATAACATGTTTTGAATTGCAGTTTCACATGTAAAATGTGTGGATTCACATGTTTCTTGTTAAAATTGGATATGCAGTTTCACATGTAAAAAACATTCACATGTGAAAATCACACTTTCACATGTGTAATTGTACGTTCACGTGTGAAAATCTATCATGTGAAAATCAAATTTGCAGGTTCAAATAGAAAATAATTGAAAGAAATAATTGTATTTTCCTCACGTGTGAAAAGAGGGTGTTAACATGTTGCAGTAACAATGTTTCCTCCGGTGGAATTAGGGCGACCACATCTAAAAAGTCCAAATGCAGGACAAGAAAATTATTTTGCTGGACATTCGCTGAACAGTGGACAGAAGAATGTTTTTGGAGGGGTGGGCAGGTTAATGGATCACGTTTTACATATGAGATGAGTGATGCAAGATTTGTAAACATTAAGTGACTAAGATACCGTAGAATAGTATAAAAACAGTATATACATATGAGATGAGTAATGCCAGATATGAAAACATTATTAAAGTGACTAGTGTTCCATTCCTTAAAGTGGCCAGTGATTCCTAGTCTATGCCTACAGGCAGCAGCCTTTAATGTGCTAGTGATGGCTGTTTAACAGTCAGATGGCCTTGAGATAGAAGCTGTTTTTCAGTCTCTCGGTCCCAGCTTTGATGCACCTGTACTGACCTCGCCTTCTGGATGATAGCGGGGTGAACAGGCAGTGGCTTGGGTGGTTGATGTCCTTGATGATCTTTTTGGCCTTCCTGTGACATTGGGTGCTGTTGATGTCCTGGAGGGCGGGTAGTTTGCCCCTGGTAATGCGTTGGGCAGACCGCACCATCCTCTGGAGAGCCTTGCGGTTTGCTTTCAATTGTGCATCTGTAAAAATTTGTGAGGGTTTAAGGTGACAAGCCAAATTTCTTTAACCTCCTGAGGTTGAAGAGGCTCTGTTGCACCTTCTTCACGACACAGTCTGTGTGCGTGGTCCATTTCAGTTTGTAATAGAGTAAAAGAATGTATTGTATGGTGCAATCCTCTAGTGAGTCATTTACTTTGTAACATTCATATCAAGCAAAACTTCTGAAGTCGAGAACAAAAATTCTTAGTATTGCAAACAAAAATAATGATATTGAAAACAAAACATAAACTCAAAAGTGTTAATATCAAAATAAAATATTGCAAGGACATAATTTCCAAATTCGAGAACAAATCAATTATAAATGGATGCAACGTTTGTTTTTGCAGTTTTAAAAGAATTATGATAACACAATTTAATAAAACTTTCCCATCTTTCCTGCAGGTTTCCCTATCTTCAGTTGTTGCCTCATTGTCTTACATCAGATGACGTATCGATTCCGCCTGCGCTGATTGGTTGAGAGACGAGATGACGTAAGACAATGTTACCCTGGCCTTTGCTTTCGCTGCCTTTTTTTTCCAGTTGTAAGTTTTGGCATATTCATTCCAGCAACACAGCACCCTGCATCCCATTGCTTTGTATGGCCTCTGAAGCTAAGCAGGGCTGGTCCTGGTCGGTCCCTGGATGGCAGACCAGATGTAGCTGGAAGTGGTGAAAAATAAACATGTGGAAAGTAAATGTCATGTTGAGAATTCTTCTTTCACATGAGGGAAAAAACGTGAAAAATGAACATGTGAAAATTCACACGTGTCTGAAAACCATGTGTTTGACTAATGTGAAAAATGTTATCATTGTGTCTGGCCCTAGGCCCCAGGAGCAGGGGTTACCCTTACAAAATAAAGAGGGGGGGGAAAAAACCTGCTCATTGGGCCTAGGGCCAGACAATGAGAACAGGGCCTCCCTGGAAAACACTGGCAAATGTAACATGTACAGTGCTCCACTTCAACGGCTGAATGTGCTCATCTCCCCGTCCTTCTTAACCACAGACAGAAAATACAATAACAAAACATTTTTTTTTTTTAAGATTGTCTGTGGAAAGTTTCATCAGTTTTAACAGTTTGTAAGGAAATAAAAAGCTGTGAAAACAAGCCAACATGTTTCTGAGAAGGTTTCAGTTCGGCTTGGATGCATATTTGATGTGGTTGAAATACTGTCAGTTTTTATGATGCTGATAAAGATAGCACCTTTACAGACGGTATCTAACTGCACATTCACATTCTGTCAAGATGCTAAAAGAAATATATCATATTTCTCATTTTACTGCAAAAAAATGCTTAATTCTGCAGGAATATATGAAGGCTCTGGGAGAGGTTATAGACCTACAGTCAGTGTCCAGATTTCAGTTTCCATTTATCCCATCTGAACAGTAGGCTACAGTTCCCTTTGACGTGCCATAGGCCTGTTTAAATCCCTGTCTTGTGACTATCGAATTTGTGACAATCATCATCACACATCATAACCATAGCTGACACTGCTATCATCCTCTTCATCACATCGTAACATAGCTGCTATCATCCTCTTCTACCTCGTCACCTGATCTTTCCCAAACACCACTGTTCTGGTCCTCCCTTCTCTTTATTCTCAACTCTCCATTTCACAGCTTTTCTCTTATTGAATTAAACATCCTGCGGGTGGACATTAACTTTTTCTGCCTCTTCCCAAAAGCATTTGGCGATTGGCATGTAGGCAATTTAGGACACATACAGTCAGACCCTAAAGCTTAGGTTTATGCACTAATGCCAGACAGACTAAAATAATTAAAGAAAACCTCAATGTAGCCTATAGATATAACTTGCACAAGAATGATACATTTATGGATTTTTAAGGTATCGTTTTCTCTTTATTCAACCTGGACCGCCAGTTAAGTTGGCAATCAAACTACATCCGGTTTCGGCAAGGGATTGTTTATCCTTACCAATATGGCCGACTAGTGACGTCATCACGTCCTGGGTTACTTCCTGTTATAGTCATGTGCCCCATCCAACATGGCAGCCCCCCCGTGGCCATCTTATTGTTTACATACTAGCATTGCTATCCATAGCATACTAACCCACTAGCCGCTAACCATAGTGCTAATGTTTGCCATGCCAACCCAGTAATGCGAGCATACTGTAGGTCTATGGCTGTATTGGTAATGCATGCCATATGAGGAGCTGCTAAATGGATTCACATAGCTGATATACTGAGAGAGAATGACAATCAAATAAAAACACATCAGAGATCTTACAATTAGACAAGAAGGAAATGTTCATTTGAGAAAACAACACAGAAACAGACACAGAGACAAATAACCCCTTCCCCTTCTTTATTGCAGGCTTGTGATATGTGATTAATCAACATTGACACTAGTTCATTTTAAAATAGTAGTTTAACAATTAAAACACGTTTAGAAACACTTCACTTCAAAGAATAAACACTTCATCACATCAAAATGTACAAACAAGATAAGTGGTATGTAAAGGTTAGACATGTCCGGGTAAACAACAACAGATCACTGAGTAGTAGCAGCAGGCTATTATTACTGAAGCATCATACCAGCTGGCCAACCTCCACTGGAGATATGGGACTGTAGGGTTGTTGGTCCACCTAGCTATCTGGAGATGAATGTACTGACTATGACTGGTCCACCTAGCTATCTGGAGATGAATGTACTGACTATGACTGGTCCACCTAGCTATCTGTAGATGAATGTACTGACTATGACTGGTCCACCTAGCTATCTGGAGATGAATGTACTGACTATGACTGGTCCACCTAGCTATCTGGAGATGAATGTACTGACTATGACTGGTCCACCTAGCTATCTGGAGATGAATGTACTGACTATGACTGGTCCACCTAGCTATCTGTAGATGAATGTACTGACTATGACTGGTCCACCTAGCTATCTGGAGATGAATGTACTGACTATGACTGGTCCACCTAGCTATCTGGAGATGAATGTACTGACTATGACTGGTCCACCTAGCTATCTGGAGATGAATGTACTGACTATGACTGGTCCACCTAGCTATCTGGAGATGAATCTACTGACTATGACTGGTCCACCTAGCTATCTGGAGATGAATGTACTGACTATGACTGGTCCACCTAGCTATCTGTAGATGAATGTACTGACTATGACTGGTCCACCTAGCTGTCTGTAGATGAATGTACTGACTATGACTGGTCCACCTAGCTATCTGGAGATGAATGTACTGACTATGACTGGTCCACCTAGCTATCTGTAGATGAATCTACTGACTATGACTGGTCCACCTAGCTGTCTGTAGATGAATGTACTGACTATGACTGGTCCACCTAGCTATCTGGAGATTAATGTACTGACTGTAAGTCTCTTTGGATAAGAGTGTCTGCTAAATCACTAAAATGTTGAATGTAAAATGATGTCTGTAGAAAAAACAGACTGTATTAGCCTGCCCTATATATGAGAGTAGCGTGGCAATAATATTATAGACAGGCATAAATTTGCTGACTCTCAGCATTTTTACTTCATGTACTTTAGTTCGTAAGGGAGTTCTATGAGGTCTAGTCACATGATCTAGTCACACTATCATCTCCTGAGAATGTTGACAGTTTTTATCCATTTCCACGGAGCTCAGAGATGAAAGGGATTCTGTCTTCATCCCTAGGTAGCACTGTAGGACCATTACAGAACCCCAAATGAATCCACTCTCTCGCTTTGCTGGAGGATGGGGGGGTAAGGGAAGGGGCGAGGCGCTCTGACTATTAAGTACCCAGTGGAGTCACACAAACACTGTTTAAAAAAAAAAGCTTTTTAAGAAAGCCATTGCTGTGTTGATTAAATCAGTGATAACTGTTGCAGCTTTGGGGACGTGTTGAGAGAGTGAGCCTGTGGACGGGGTACTTGGTAGGTACAGCATTTTGTGGAGTTTGTTACAGTGGTTTATTGTCCAATCTTGGAAAGGAAATTTGAACATGTAACTATAATAAACATAGAATGTAATGTACTTCCTGAAACTCTTTGGAGATGATGCTGATTTCAGGAAGAATAAACAACGTTTTACAAATCCAGCTCGGTCACATTTTGGTCTGTTGGCATTTAAAAATAAACAAACAAAAAAAAGTAGAAAATAAGCATTAGAAAGTCAGAAGTGTGTTAATACAAGAAACCTGTTCATTTCCATGTTTCCTCTCAATATGGCTGTGTATCAGATGTAAAGACACTGTCAAGCCCCTTAGACTGATTCTACACATTCACTGCTCTGCAGAAGAAGCCTTTGCCACCTGTTTTTCTTCAAGCCCTTTTGAAAGGAATAGTTTTTCCACGTCTGGGGAAACAATGGAGCACCCAGAGGGTTGTAGATGAGTGTGTGTGTGAAAGAGAGAGAGAGAGAGAGAGTGTGCCGAGGGGAGGGAGAGGGAGAGGGGAGAGTGAGAGAGAGACAGCGAGAGAGAGCGAGAGGGGGGAGATGGGGAAAGAGAGAGAGAGAGAGAGAGAGGGAGAGAGAGGGAGAGCGAGAGAGAGAGAGAGAGAGAGAGAGAGAGAGAGAGAGAGAGAGATAGAGAGAGAGAGAGAGAGAGAGAGAGAGAGAGAGAGAGAGAGAGAGAGAGAGAGGGAGAGCGAGAGAGAGAGAACAGAAGAAAAAAGAGAGAGAGAGAGGTTGTTGCTTAGAAATATAAAAGGAGCCAAGACAGTTGTCAGTGTTGTGCACTCTGAAAAAAATAGGCCAAGTATTATTAAAAATATATAGGCCAACTATTATCCTTTTAAATACACAGGAGGTGATGTTGTTTTTGTGAAAAATACTCCCAAATATGTGCGAGAGCATTGAGTGATTACCATATTTACGACAATGCAACATTTGTTTTCTATTGTAAAAATCATTTTGGGTTGTTGCAAAATATTTCAAATATTTCAAAATATATATATATTTTAAAGAGAACACATCTGATTGTCTACCTCTATTTATCCTGAATGGCATGAGTGACACAGTACCAGCAGCAAAACATCACATCACCATGCTGCTGCAGGGATATTCAGGAAGATCACGCTGCTACTTGAGGAGAATAGAAAACCTGCTCTCTCCTTTCATTCCCATGTTGAGTGACAGCATTCTGACCTCCAGAATGCTACGAGCCATTTCAGGAGACATCAGAGACAGAACACTAGGCCTTCAGAAGCCGTTTGGCAGCTATACTAGATTTGTAGCTCTGCTCTGGGTGCCTTCATGGTGAGACACAGACAGATCAAATATAATTGTCATTTCTGACTGATCCCCTCTATCCATGAGAAAAAGAGAGAGATACAGAGAGAGATACAGAGAGAGATAGAGGGTAGGGAGGGAGGGAGATACAGAGAGAGAGAATGAGGGAGGGAGGGAGGGAGGGAGGGAGGGAGGGAGGGAGGGAGGGAGGGAGGGAGGGAGGGAGGGAGGGAGGGAGGGAGGGAGGGAGGGAGGGAGGGAGAATTTCTGTTGGTTGGATTCAAAAGAAGAGTAACAGTCATTGGGTTATTGGTAGAAGAGTAACAAATCAAATTCTAGTAGTCACATGCGCTGAATACGGATAAGAATAAGAGATAAAAGTAACAAGTAATTAAAGAGGAGCAGTAAAAAATAACAATATATACAGAGGGGTGCCGGTACAGAGTTAATGTGCTGTGGCACCGGTTAGTTGAGGTAGTATGTACATGTAGGTAGAGTTAATTAAAGTGACTATGAATGATTGACAACAGAAAGTGGCAGTGGTGTGGAGAGGGGAGGGAGCGGGGCTACACAAATAGTCTGGGTAGCCATTTGAATAGATGTTCAGGAGTCTTATGGCTTGGGGGTAGAAGCTGTTTAGAAGCCTCTTGGACCTAGACGCTCCGGTACCGCTTGCCGTGTGGTAGTAAAGAGAACAGTCTATGACTAAGGTGGCTGGAGTTTTTGAAAATGTTCAGGGCCTTCCTGTGACACCGCCTGGTATAGAGATCCTGGATGGCAGGAAGCTTGGCCCCAGTGATGTACTGGGCCGTTCGCACTACCCTCTGTAGTGCCTTGTGGTCAGAGGCCGAGCAGTTGCCATACCAGGCTGTGATGCAACCAGTCAGGATGCTCTTGATGATGCAGCTGTAGAACCTTTTGAGGATTTGAGGACCCATGCCAAATCTTTTCAGTCTCCTGAGGGGGAATAGGTTTTGTCGTGTCCGCTTCACGACTGTCATGGTTTGTTTGGACCATGTTAGTTTCTTGGTAATGTGGACACCAAGGAACTTGAAGCTCTCAAATTGTTCCACTGGAGCCCCGTCGATCAAAATGGGGGCATGCTCTGTCCTCTTTTTCCTGTAGTCCACAATCATCTCCTTTGTCTTGATCACGTTGAGGGAGAGGTTGTTGTCCTGGCACCACACAGCCAGGTCCTATAGGCCGTCTCATTGTTGTTGGTGATCAGGCGTACCGCTGTTGTGTCATCGGCAAATGTAATGATTGTGTGGAGTCGTGCCTGGCCGTGCAGTCATGAGTGAACAGGGAGTACAGGAGGGGGCTGAGCACGCACCCCTGAGGGGCCCCTGTGTTGAGGATCAGCGTGGCGTATGTAGTCATTTAGGCAGGTTACCTTAGTGTTCTTGGGCACAGGTACTATGGTGGTCTGCTTAACACATGTTGGTATTACAGACTCGGACAGTGAGAGGTTGAAAATGGCAGTGAAGACACTTGCTAGTTGGTCAACGCATGCTCGCAGTACACGTCCTGGTAATCCTCTGGCCCTGCGGCCTTGTGAATGTTGACCTGTCCAAGGTCTTACTCACATCAGCTGCGGAGAGTGATCACACAGTCTTCCGGTACAGCTGGCGCTCTCATGTATGTTTCAGTGTTATTTGCCTCGAAGCAAGCATAGAAGTAGTTTAGCTCGTCCAGGTAGGCTCGTGTCACTGGGCAGCTATCGGCTGTGCTTCCCTTTGTAGTCTGTAATGGTTTGCAGGCCCTGCCACATCCGACGAGCGTCAGAGCCGGTGTAGTATGACTCGATCTTACTTCAGTATTGACGCTTTGCCTGTTTGATGGTTTGTCGGAGGGCATAGCGGGATTTCTTATAAGCTTCCGGGTTAGTCCCGCTCATTGAAAGCGGTAGCTCTAGACTTTAGCTCAGTGCAGATGCTGCCTGTAATCCATGGTTTCTGGTTGGGGTATGTACATACGGTCACTGTGAGGACGACGTCGACGATGCACTTATTGATGAAGCCAATGACAGATGTGGTCCAATGCCATTGGAGGAATCCCGGAACATATTCCAGTCTGTGCTAGCAAAACAGTCCTGTAGCTCAGCATTTATTGATCTAGTCACTGGTACTTCCTGCTTTCATTTTTGCTTGTAAGCAGGAAACAGGAGGATAGAATTATGGTCAGATTTGGCAAATGGAGGGCGAGGGAGGGCTTTGTATGCATCTCTGTGTGTGGAGTATAGATGGTCCAGAGTTCGTTTCCCTCTGGTTCCACATTTAACATGCTGATAGAAATTTGGTAAAACTGATTTAAGTTTCCCTGCATTAAAGTCCCCGGCCACTAGGAGCACCGCCTCTGGGTGAGCGTTTTCTTATTTGCTTATGGCGGAATATAGCTCATTCAGTGCTATCTTGGTGCCAGCCTCTGACTATGGTGGCATGGAAACAGCTACAAAGAATATAGATGAAAACTCTCTCGGTAGGTAATGTGGTCTGCAGCTTATCATGAGAAACTTTATCTCAGGCGAGAAATGGCTCGAGACTTCCTTAGATATCGTGCACCAGCTGTTGTTTACAAAAATACATAGACCGCCGATTCTGCCAGTCCGTGGTGAGTAATCACAGTCCTGATGTCTAGAAGTTATTTTTGGTCATAAGAGACGGTAGCGGCAACATTATGTACAAAAATAGCAAAAAAAAGAAGTTACAAACAACACAGATAAATGAACAAAAAAACATAATCGGTTGGGGGCACCTAAAACGTCTGCCTTCTGTTCCGGCGCCATTTTAGGTCAGCGGGTCAGAGTTAGAAGGGTAACAGTCAGTGTATTCAGTTTCCTTGTTGGTTTATTGTTTTGTAGAAGTTTCACTGTTTATTAAAAGATGTGGAACTCTAATCACGCTGCGCCTTGGTCCGTCTCTCATCACGATCGTGACAATGGTTCTATTCAGTTAGGCCGTGGATCTATTCAGTTAGGTCGTGGATCTATTCAGTTAGGCCGTGGTTCTATTCAGTTAGGCCGCGGATCTATTCAGTTAGGCCGCGGATCTATTCAGTTAGGCCGTGGTTCTATTCAGTTAGGCCGCAGATCTATTCAGTTAGGCCGTGGATCTATTCAGTTAGGCTGCGGATCTATTTAGTTAGGCCACGGATCTATTCAGTTAGACCACGGTTCTATTCAGTTAGGCCGTGGATCTATTCAGTTAGGCCGTGGATCTATTCAGTTAGGCCGTGGTTCTATTCAGTTAGGCCGTGGTTCTATTCAGTTAGGCCGTGGTTCTATTCAGTTAGGCTGTGGATCTATTCAGTTAGGCCGCGGATCTATTCAGTTAGGCCGTGGATCTATTCAGTTAGGCCACGGATCTATTCAGTTAGACCACGGTTCTATTCAGTTAGGCCGTGGATCTATTCAGTTAGGCCGTGGATCTATTCAGTTAGGCCGTGGTTCTATTCAGTTAGGCCGTGGTTCTATTCAGTTAGGCCGTGGTTCTATTCAGTTAGGCTGTGGATCTATTCAGTTAGGCCGCGGATCTATTCAGTTAGGCCGCGTATCTATTCAGTTAGGCCGTGGATCTATTCAGTTAGGCCGTGGATCTATTCAGTTAGGCCGTGGTTCTATTCAGTTAGGCCGTGGATCTATTCAGTTAGGCCGTGGATCTATTCAGTTAGGCCACGGATCTATTCAGTTAGACCGCAGATCTATTCAGTTAGGCCGTGGATCTATTCAATTAGGCCACGGATCTATTCAGTTAGACCGCAGATCTATTCAGTTAGGCCGCGGATCTATTCAGTTAGGCCGCGGATCTATTCAGTTAGGCCGTGGTTCTATTCAGTTAGGCCGCAGATCTATTCAGTTAGGCCGTGGATCTATTCAGTTAGGCTGCGGATCTATTTAGTTAGGCCACGGATCTATTCAGTTAGACCACGGTTCTATTCAGTTAGGCCGTGGATCTATTCAGTTAGGCCGTGGATCTATTCAGTTAGGCCGTGGTTCTATTCAGTTAGGCCGTGGTTCTATTCAGTTAGGCCGTGGATCTATTCAGTTAGGCCACGGATCTATTCAGTTAGGCCGTGGTTCTATTCAGTTAGGCCGTGGATCTATTCAGTTAGGCCGTGGATCTATTCAGTTAGGCCGTGGATCTATTCAGTTAGGCCGTGGATCTATTCAGTTAGGCCACGGATCTATTCAGTTAGACCGCGGATCTATTCAGTTAGGCCGTGGATCTATTCAGTTAGGCCGTGGATCTATTCAGTTAGGCCGCGGTTCTATTCAGTTAGGCCGTGGTTCTATTCAGTTAGGCCGTGGTTCTATTCAGTTAGGCCGTGGTTCTATTCAGTTAGGCCGTGGATCTATTCAGTTAGGCCGTGGATCTATTCAGTTAGGCCACGGATCTATTCAGTTAGACCGCAGATCTATTCAGTTAGGCCGTGGATCTATTCAGTTAGGCCGTGGATCTATTCAGTTAGGCCGCGGATCTATTCAGTTAGGCCGTGGATCTATTCAGTTAGGCCACGGATCTATTCAGTTAGACCGCAGATCTATTCAGTTAGGCCGTGGATCTATTCAGTTAGGCCGTGGATCTATTCAGTTAGGCCGCGGATCTATTCAGTTAGGCCGTGGATCTATTCAGTTAGGCCACGGATCTATTCAGTTAGACCGCAGATCTATTCAGTTAGGCCGTGGATCTATTCAGTTAGGCCGTGGATCTATTCAGTTAGGCCGTGGATCTATTCAGTTAGGCCACGGATCTATTCAGTTAGACCGCAGATCTATTCAGTTAGGCCGTGGATCTATTCAGTTAGGCCGTGGTTCTATTCAGTTAGGCCGTGGATCTATTCAGTTAGGCCGTGGATCTATTCAGTTAGGCCGTGGTTCATGTTGGAACACGAGATGATTTAGAAGCCTTTCATCTGTCCTTTCCATTTGAACAGAGTCATTGGTTTCTGAATGGCAGAACGACTGCCAGGCGAGCTATTCTTCAGTTCATCTGCTCACCTACTTTTCCGTCAGGAGGGATACGCATCTTAATAAGCTATTCTATATTCTAGGCCTATGTATAGAATTCATTTGTGGATGACCTACGCTCCTCAGAGCATGACAGGAGGCAAAGTAAGTCGATGTTTAGAAATAGAATGACCAGGGAAATAAAATAAATTACTAAATGTATATTATTTATTTTTAGAGAATGACTGTCTTGAAATTGGATCAGGCAATTAATTAGTAAGTGCATTAACTAGTGCAATTATCTCTGAGGTAGAAAATGTAATGTATTTCAGATGGAGAAATGGCATTGCTAACGACAGCACTCCACCACGATGGAGAATGAGAAATGACAACACGAGTGAATAATTGATACATAACGATGTAATTTGTTCTCATCTCATCATATAATTAAGCAATAATGGCCGATTGGGTGTGGTATATGGCCAATATACCACGGCAAAGGGCTGCTCTTAGGCATGACGCAACGCAGAGCCGTGGTATACTGGTCATATATCACTAACCCCCTGAGGAGCCTTGTTGCTGTTAAGAACTGGTTACCAACGTAATTAGAGCAGTAAATATACATGTTTTGTCATACCAGTGGTATACGGTCTGATATACCACGGCTGTCAGCCAATCAGCATTCAGGGCTCAAACCACCCAGTTGATAATGTATATTAGTGGTTAATTATCCTAGATTCATCTTGCTTTTCATCATGTGTAGATCCCCTTCCATGTTACTGGTATGCCTAGTTTATTCACCCTGCCAAACACTTAAATATTCAGCAATAGCATTTAGACATCTAGAGCAGGACTCTCTAACCCTGTTCTTGGAGAGCTACCGTCCTGTAGGTTTTCGCTCCAACCCTAATCTAGCACACCTGATTCTAATAATTAGCTGGTTGGTATATTTAATCAGGTTAGTTACAGCTGGTGTTGGATTGAAAACCTACAGGAGGGTGTCTCTCCAGGAACAGGGTTGGAGTTAAAACCTACAGGAGGGTCTCTCTGCAGGAACAGGTTTGGAGTTAAAACCTACAGGAGGGTGTCTCTCTGCAGGAACAGGGTTGGAGTTAAAACCTACAGGAGGGTGTCTCTCTGCAGGAACAGGGTTGGAGTTAAAACCTACAGGAGGGTTCATCTGCAGGAACAGGGTTGGAGTTAAAACCTACAGGAGGGTTCTCTGCAGGAACAGGGTTGGAGTTAAAACCTACAGGAGGGTGTCTCTCCAGGAACAGGGTTAGAGTTAAAACCTACAGGAGGGTCTCTCTGCAGGAACAGGGTTAGAGTTAAAACCTAAAGCAGGGTATCTGTCCAGGAACAGGGTTGGACAGCCCTGCTGTAGAGTATGTCTGTGTTGGTGGTAGTATGCCTACCCTTCTTCTTGTTTTGTCATTTATCAGGTGAAGACTTCAAATAATGTCTCCCTCGTTTACTGACAAGACTTAAATGAAAGTGCATTCTAAAAGGTGACATTTAAAACTCGAAGGAGAGTCTGATCAGGGATGTGTATGGCCTCGGTGTCAGATTAGGAATCTTCATATGATAACTAATTGCCGATGTATTCAGCCTTGCGATTAAAATGTCATTCAGTCTTCACAGTTCACACAATGTTCACCAGTCTTCACAGTTCACAAAATGTTCACCAGTCTTCACAGTTCACAAAATGTTCACCAGTCTTCACAGTTCACAGCAACATGTTCCAACCAGTCTTCACAGTTCACAAAATGTCAACCAGTCTTCACAGTTCACACAATGTTCACCAGTCTTCACAGTTCACAAAATGTTCACCAGTCTTCACAGTTCACACAATGTTCACCAGTCTTCACAGTTCACACAAAACCTGAAATGCAAATATGGTGGCAATAAGGCAATGGGGAATTGTGTGTGTGTGTGTGTGTGTGTGTGTGTGTGTGTGTGTGTGTGTGTGTGTGTGTGTGTGTGTGTGTGTGTGTGTGTGTGTGTGTGGGGGGGGGGGGGGGGCTTCATTAAATAGTACCCGCAAAACACCAGTCTCAACATCAACAGTGAAGAGGCCATATCTCAGCCTGGCCAATAAAAATAAAAGATTTAGATGGGCAAAAGAGCACAGACGCTGGACAGAGGAACTCTGCCTAGAAGGCCAGCATTCCGGAGTTGCCTCTTCACTGATGACGTTGAGACTGGTGTTTTGAGGGTACTATTTAATGAAGCTGCCAGTTGAGGACTTGTGAGGCATCTGTTTCTCAAACTAGACACTCTAATGTACTTGTCTTCTTGCTCAGTTGTGCACCGGGGCCTCCCACTCCTCTTTCTATTCTGGTTAGAGCCAGTTTGCTCTGTTCTGTGAAGGGAGCAGTACACAGCGTTGTTCGCGATCTTCAGTTTCTTGGCAATTTCTCGTATGGAATTGCCTTCGTTTCTCAGAACAAGAATAGACTGACGAGATTCAGAAGTAAGGTCTTTGTTTCTAGCCATTTTGAGCCTGTAATCGAACCTACAAATGCTGATGCTCCAGATACTCAACTAGTCTAAAAAAGGCCAGTTTTATTGCTTCTTTAAATCAGAACAACATTTTTCAGCTGTGCTAATAGAATTGCAATAGGGTTTTCTGATGATCAATTAGCCTTTTAAAATGATAGACTTGGATTAGCTAACACAACGTGCCATTGGAACACAGGAGTGATGGTTGCTGATAATGGGTCTCTGTAGACATTCCATAAAAAATCTGCTGTTTCCAGCTACAATAGTCATTTACAACATTAACAATGTCTACACTGTTTTTCTGATCAATTTGATGTTATGTTAATAGACAAAAATGTTTGCTTTTCTTTAAAAAACAAGGACACTTCTAACTGACCCCAAACTTTTGAACGGTCGTGTATATAATGGACATATATAATGGACATATATAATGGTCATATATAATGAATATAGACTGTATATTGACCATATATAATGGACATATATAATGGACATATATAATGGACATATATAATGAATATAGACTGTATATTGACCATATATAATGGACATATATATATATTTTATTTATTTTTTATTTCACCTTTATTTAACCAGGTTGGCAAGTTGAGAACAAGTTCTCATTAACAATTGCGACCTGGCCAAGATAAAGCAAAGCAGTTCGACACATACAACAACACAGAGTTACACATAGAATAAAACAAACATACAGTCAATAATACAGTAGAAAAATAAGTCTATATACAATGTGAGCAAATTATGTGAGATAAGGGAGGTAAAGGCAATAAAGGCCATGGTGGCAAAGTAAATACAATATAGCAAGTAAAACACTGGAATGGTAGGTTTGTAGTGGAAGAAAGTGCAAAGTGGAAATAGAAATAATGGGGTGCAAAGGAGCAAAATAAATAAATAAATACAGTAGGGGAAGAAGTAGTAGTTTGGGCTAAATTATAGATAGGCTATGTACAGGTGCAGTGATCTGTGAGCTGCTCTGACAGCTGGTGCTTAAAGCTAGTGAGGGAGATAAGTGTTTCCAGTTTCAGAGATTTTTGTAGTTCGTTCCAGTCATTGGCAGCAGAGAACTGGAAGGAGAGGCGGCCGAAGGAGGAATTGGCTTTGGGGGTGACCAGTGAGATATACCTGCTGGAGCGCGTGCTACAGGTGGGTGCTGCTATGGTGACCAGTGAGCTAAGGGGGGACTTTACCTAGCAGGGTCTTGTAGATGACCTGGAGCCAGTGGGTTTGGCGACAAGTATGAAGCGAGGGCCAGCCAACGAGAGCGTACAGGTCGCAGTGGTTGGTAGTATATGGGGCTTTGGTGACAAAACGGATGGCACTGTGATAAGACTGCATCCAGTTTATTGAGTAGGGTATTGGAGGCTCATTTGTAATGGACATATATAATGGACATATATAATGGACATATATAATGAATATAGACTGTATATTGACCATATATAATGGACATATATAATGGACATATATAATGGACATATATATATATATAATGAATATAGACTGTATATTGACCATATTTATTGACCATATATAATGGACATATATATAATGAATATAGACTGTATATTGACCATATTTATTGACCATATATAATGGACATATATATAATGAATATAGACTGTATATTGACCATATATAATGGACATATATAATGGACATATATATATATATATATATATATATATAATGAATATAGACTGTATATTGACCATATTTATTGACCATATATAATGGACATATATATAATGAATATAGACTGTATATTGACCATATATAATGGACATATATAATGGACATATATATATAATGAATAAAGACTGTATATTGACCATATATAATGGACATATGTAATGGACATACATAATGGACATATATAATGGACATATATATATATAATGAATATAGACTGTATATTGACCATATATAATGGACATATATAATGGACATATATAATGGACATACATAATGGACATATATAATGGACATATCTATATATAATGAATATAGACTGTATATTGACCATATATAATGGACATATATAATGGACATATATAATGGTCATATATAATGAATATAGACTGTATATTGACCATATATAATGGACATATATAATGGACATATATAATGGACATACATAATGGACATATATAATGGACATATCTATATATAATGAATATAGACTGTATATTGACCATATATAATGGACATATATAATGGACATATATAATGGACATATATAATAAACATTCATGTTCAAAGTGAGAGACATGCTGGCTTAACAACTCATCTTCAGTAGATTGTGTGGAGGACGATCAAGCGGAGCTGTTTTAATCATTTTAATCAACTGTAGAGATATACAGGCCATAGTACATTGGAGAATTCCTTCCATTGCCTTTCCTTGGTCGTTAGTTAGGGGGTTTCTTATATATATTTTAATCATTTTCCATCTTGGTTGTTGATTAAGATGTTCTAATCATTATCCATCTTGGTTGATGATTAAGATGTTCTAATCATTATCCATCTTGGTTGATGATCAAGATGTTCTAATCATTATCCATCTGGGTTGATGATTAAGATGTTCTAATCATTATCCATCTTGGTTGATGATCAAGATGTTCAAATCATTATCCATCTTGGTTGATGATTAAGATGTTCTAATCATTATCCATCTTGGTTGTTGATTAAGATGTTCTAATCATTATCCATCTTGGTTGTTGATTAAGATGTTCTAATCATTATCCATCTTGGTTGATGATTAAGATGTTCTAATCATTATCCATCTTGGTTGATGATTAAGATGGTCTAATCATTATCCATCTTGGTTGATGATTAAGATGTTCATTACAACAGGTCAGGAGTTGATCACTTCGACAACGTGATGTAATGTGTGTCACCACAAAGAAAGTGTTACGCCCTGATCTGTTTCACCTGTCCTTGTGCTTGTCTCCACCTCCCTCCAGGTGTCGCCCATTTTCCCCATTATCCCCTGGGTACTTATACCTGTCTTCTCTGTTTGTCTGTTGCCAGTTCGTTTTGTTTCGTCAAGCCTACCAGCGCTTTTCCCTCTGGTCCTGTCTATTGATTCTTCATGTTTTGGCCATTTCTGCCCGCCCTGACCCTGAGCCTGTCTGACGTCCTGTACCGTTGCCCCACAACTCTGGATTACCAACCTCTGCCCGCCCTGACCCTGCCTGACGTCCTGTACCGTTGCCCCACAACTCTGGATTACCAACCTCTGCCCGCCCTGACCCTGAGCCTGCCTGACGTCCTGTACCGTTGCCCCACTAGTCTGGATTACCAACCTCTGCCTGACCTGACCCTGAGCCAGCCTGACGTCCTGTACCGTTACCCCACTAGTCTGAATTATCGACCCCTGCCTGCCTTGTCCTGTCGTTTGCCTGCCCCTTTTGCTGTAATAAACATTGTTACTTCAACACAGTCTGCATTTGGGTCTTACCTGAAATGTGATAGAAAGTCTCGGTATGTTGGATACAATGGAAATTGATGGTATGAAAAATCTTTAGCCGCAGTCCAATTTACATAATTAAATCAGTTTGTTTACATTATTGAAGAGCCCCTGAGAGCAATCGTTTTTCACATAATACTACTGAATTCCCTGTTTTCTCTCTGAACGCGTGTTGCTCTAGTCCTGGGCTAATAGAAAACCCCTCATATTGTAGCCCAATTAACATGTCTCTCCAGGGGGAATACAGCTGAAGCATTAAACTAAAATCTACTGTTGAACTATCTTCAGGTCATCTGAATGGGTTTTATTTCTCTTTGTAAATCACCAAAACAAACAACCAGGAGGGACTGTTTCTAACTTGTTCGATTGATTGATTCACCGTGCCTTCAGAAAAACTCCCTAGTCCTTGCAGATGACTCCATAACGTGATGCAGCCACCACCATGCTTGAAAATATGAAGAGTGGTACTCAGTGATGTGTTCTGTTGGTTTTGCCCCAAACATAACACTTTGTAATCAGATCATAAAGTACATTTCTTTGCCACATTTTTTCATATTTTACTTTAGTGCCTTATTGCAAACAGGATGCATGTCTCGGTAATGGTTTATTCTGTACACTTCCTTCTTTTCACTTTGTCAATTAAGTTAGGTTTGTGGAGTAACTACAATGTTGTTGATCCATCCTCAGTTCTCATATCACAGCCATTAAACTCTATAAATGTTTTAAAGTCATTGGCCTCATGGTGAAATCCCTGAGCTGTTTCCTTCTTCTGCGGCAACTGAGTTAGGTAGGACGCCTGTATCTTTGAAGCAACTGGGTGTATTGATACACCATTGAAAGTGTAATTAACTTCACCATGTTCAAAGGGATATTCAATGTCTGCTTTTTTATTTATTTTTTTACAATAGTTGCCATTCTGTGGGAGGCATTGGAAAACCTCCCTGATCTTTATGGTTGAATCTAAATCTGAAATTCACTGCTCGACTGAGGGACCTTACAGATAATTGTATGTGTTTGGTACAGAGATGAGGAAGTCATTCAAAAATTATGTTAAACACTATTATTGCACACAGAGTGAGTCCATGCAATTTATTATGTGACTTGTTAAACCCTCTTTGGGCTAGACTTCCACTGGAACTGAAGGGCGCGCAATTGGATATGGATATTAAACATTTAGGTACATACAAGTGTCTTATATCGGTTGAAAGCTTAAATTCTTGTTAATCTAACTGCACTGTCTGATTTACAGTAGGCTTTACAGTGAAAGCATGCCATGCGATTGTTTGAGGACGGCGCCCCACATCAACATATATTTCCACTGGCACAGGTTTCATAAAATCACAAATAGCAATTGAATATTCACTTACTTTTTGAAAATCTTCCTCTGATTTGTCATCTAACGGGTTTCAGCTATTACATGTAGTGTCGTTTTGTTAGATAAAATCCTTCTTTATATCCCAAAAAGTAAATTTAGTTGGCGCCATCGATTTGAGTAATCCACTCGTTCAACATGCAGAGAAAGGAATCCAAAAATCTACACCTAAACTTTGTTTCAACAAGTCAGAAATACGTTTCTATTTATTCCTCAGGTACCCTAAAATGTAATTAAACTATAATATTTAATACGGAAAGAAGTATTAGCAGGTGTGCATCCTCTTCATCGTGCGCGCAAACACAGATTTCCAAACTTGTGTCATTGTACTAAAACTAATATTTCTTACTCGTTATTCAAGTTACAAGCCTGAAACCTTGAACAAAGACTGTTGATAGCCAGTGGAAGCCATAGGAATTGCAATCTGGGAGCTGGAATTGGATATGCCTCTATGCTTTCCATTGTAATAGCATGGGCTCTCAAAAAATATATATTTCCAGTTGGATTATCTTTGGATTTTCTCCTACCATATCTATTGTGTTATAATCTCATACATTATTTTAACATTTCTACAAACTTCAAAGTGTTTTCTATCCAACGGTACCAATCCCATGCATATCCTGGCTTCTGGGCCTGAGTAACAGGCAGTTTACTTTGGGCACGTCAGTCAGGCGGAGATTCTGAAAAAAGGACCCTAGCCCTATTTTAACTAGAGAGGTCTGGTATAGTGTTAATTAGAGAGGTCTGGTATAGTGTTAATTAGAGAGGTCTGGTATAGTGTTAATTAGAGAGGTCTGGTATAGTGTTAATTAGAAAGGTCTGGTATAGTGTTAATTAGAGAGGTCTGGTATAGTGTTAATTAGATAGGTCTGGTATAGTGTTAATTGGAGAGGTCTGGTAGAGTGTTAATTAGAGAGGTCTGGTATAGTGTTAGTTAGAGAGGTCTGGTATAGTGTTAATTAGAGAGGTCTGGTATAGTGTTAATTAGAGAGGTCTGGTATAGTGTTAGTTAGAGAGGTCTGGTATAGTGTTAATCAGATAGGTCTGGTATAGTGTTAATTAGAGAGGTCTGGTATAGTGTTAATTAGAGAGGTCTGGTATAGTGTTAATTGGAGAGGTCTGGTATAGTGTTAATTAGATAGGTCTGGTATAGTGTTGATTAGAGAGGTCTGGTATAGTGTTAGTTAGAAAGGTCTTGTATAGTGTTAATTAGAAAGTTCTGGTATAGTGTTGACTAGAGAGCCATTTTGCTGGAGGGGGAGAGGAAGACCAGTCTAGCGTAACCCAGAAGGTGATGATTGAAAGCCCAGGCCGGACATAAGGCCAATTGTGTGTTATCAATCTGCTTTCTCAGTAGTATCTTCTCAGTAGTATCTTCTCAGTAATATCGTCTCAGTAGTATCTTCTCAGTAATATCGTCTCAGTAGTATCTTCTCAGTAATATCCTCTCAGTAGTATCTTCTCAGTAATATCGTCTCAGTAGTATCTTCTCAGTAATATCCTCTCAGTAGTATTCCACCGTTCCGCCACACCGTTCCACCACAACACCGTTCCACCAAGCAGTCAATCTCATTGAAATGATGGATTCCTTCTGTCAACAATTACAGGGCTTTATGTACCAGACAAACTGAGACTGGGTAGGTGCAGGGGTAAATCATTTACAGAGCTATGTGTACCAGACAAACTGAGACTGGGTAGGTGCAGGGGTAAATCATTTACAGAGCTATGTGTACCAGACAAACTGAGACTGGGTAGGTGCAGGGGTAAATCATTTACAGAGCTATGTGTACCAGACAAACTGAGACTGGGTAGGTGCAGGGGTAAATCATTTACAGAGCTATGTGTACCAGACAAACTGACACTGGGTAGATGCAGGGGTAAATCATTTACAGAGCTATGTGTACCAGACAAACTGAGACTGGGTAGGTGCAGGGGTAAATCATTTACAGAGCTATGTGTACCAGACAAACTGAGACTGGGTAGGTGCAGGGGTAAATCATTTACAGAGCTATGTGTACCAGACAAACTGAGACTGGGTAGGTGCAGGGGTAAATCATTTACAGAGCTATGTGTACCAGACAAACTGAGACTGGGTAGGTGCAGGGGTAAATCATTTACAGAGCTATGTGTACCAGACAAACTGAGACTGGGTAGGTGCAGGGGTAAATCATTTACAGAGCTATGTGTACCAGACAAACTGAGACTGGGTAGGTGCAGGGGTAAATCATTTACAGAGCTATGTGTACCAGACAAACTGAGACTGGGTAGGTGCAGGGGTAAATCATTTACAGAGCTATGTGTACCAGACAAACTGAGACTGCAGGGGTAAATGATTTATATTTTTTCAAAGTTTGGAAGCATCATGCTTGTATATTGTTGAACAACAGGAAGAAACAACTTGTCTTTTTATTGGCTGATGCAGGTGACATGAAGAAACAACTGGTCTGTTATTGGCTGATGCAGGTGACATGAAGAAACAACTGGTCTGTTATTGGCTGATGCAGGTGACATGAAGAAACAACTGGTCTGTTATTGGCTGATGCAGGTGACATGAAGAAACAACTGGTCTGTTATTGGCTGATGCAGGTGACATGAAGAAACTTCACAAACAACGGTTTGTGATATAATCAGTGCCATTCACTTTTCATATAATGCTATTTTTGCACCTAATTTAAAGAAATGTAAAACATGAATTAATGTGCTGTTGTTTTCTTGCTGGTTCTGGTCCTGTACGTGAGGAAAAACTAAATCAGCATTTATTGAAGGAGCATGCGTATTCTCTAATGAATTAAATATAATATTTTCAGCTAATTTTCTGCTTAAGTCTCTGCTCAAGCATATCTAATTGAGTTCATGCTATTGTAGGTTTGATGCAAAAGGTAAGTTACTCAAGTAATATGTAATGCAAATTTACTGCAAGATCACAAAATGTGTTGACACAAGCACATAGCTATTGTTGTTATTTTGGGTTTTAATGTGCTGATTGTTTATGAAGTCACCTAATCCCAGAGCTGGACTGGGTGAAATCTGAATGAGCAACTCTGCAAGATTTAACAAGAAATAATCCCTGATGAATTTGATCACAAAGCCTTTGCTATAATTTACACCTAAATAATAATGTATTTAATGTTACATCGATAGTGTTTTTAAAATATTAAATATTAAAAGATTCATTGCATTATAATTTACAGTAATGGTAAGAATACAGCTGAATCATCTAGGCTTATCTGTATTGATTTGAATGGTTTGCAATCCGTGTCAGCAGTGACACCAGCGAGAGGGCAACGATTACGAAATGACTGGTGCACGACCATCATAACCCTGATCATCAATATAACCCTGATCATTACCATAACCCTGATCATTACCATAACCCTGATCATTACCATGGATCATAACCCTGATCATTACCATAACCCTGATCATTACCATGGATCATAACCCTGATCATTACCATAACCCTGATCATTACTATAACCCGGATCATTACCAAAACCCTGATCATTACCATAACCCTGATCATTAACATAACCCTGATCATTAACATAACCCTGATCATTACCATGAACCATAACCCTGATCATTACCATGAACCAGAACCCTGATCATTACCATGGTAACACCCTGGTTAGGCCAGGGTGTTACATGGGTGGGCGTTCTATGTTTATTTTTCTATGTTGGTTTGTTTCTTTGGTTGGCCGTGTGTGGCTCTCAATCAGGAACAGCTGTAGTTCGTTGTTGCTGATTGGGAGTCATACATAGGCAGCCTGTTTTTCCTTTGGGGTTTGTGGGTGATTGTTTTCTGTGTAGAGTTAATCCTGACAGGACTGTTTGGCTGTCGTTTCTTTTCGTGTTTCGTTTGTCGTGTTCTTTCGTTTATTAAAATTCCTAATGATGAACACATCCTCCGCTGCACCTTGGTCTCTTTCTGACGACGGCCGTTACAGCCATGCTCTCTCTCTCTTTCTCTCTCTATTGTACCATAGTATAGTCCTGTGTGTGGAAAAAAATATTATCTCTCTCAACATAGTGGCATTTGAGTACTGATCAATCACAGTTGATTACAGATCAAAGAGCAGGCTGTTCAGTATGAGTGACATCATCAGTGCAGTACAGTAGTAAGCTGTCTATACTGTCACCAAGCTCCTTGTTAAAGCCCAGTATTGGGCTCTAGGCTAAGTGAGATAATCAAACAGCTGTGGGTTGAATCATCATGAAGTACCTCTTGACCCCCTCATCATGCTAATCAGTTAGTGATATGTGAAGGGGGCTGGACTTATAACCTCACCTTTTAATCTCTCTTTGTCTCAGCATAGAGGCTTCTCTTGTCCCATCCCATAGTAGATTCAGGACTGCTTTTCACCACCAGTGACAACATGGCAAAGCCAATGGGAAGTCTTATTAACCTTCATGCTCGTGTGGATAATAAAGGTACATATTGAACAGGCTTTGTAACCTACATGTTTACTGCATTGAGATATGTGTTGCTGGGTAAATTATCTGGTTACTATTATGTACATCGCTATACAATATTAGTGGGACATAAACTGTAAATTGTGATTACAATGATTATCAAAAGCCAGAGATAAATGATTGAATAGCATAAAGCAAACCAAACGTGACACATTTAAAAGACGATCCCTTTCACCTTATGTTCAAAGATAGTCAACTATATGCTTCTTAACAACAGGAACTTGAGCTGAAGAATGTGAAGCTGAGAGCTGGAGACCAGTTGAAAGTGGAGGGGAGGATTCTGCATGAGGCGAAGGGGTACGTACATTTAACTGGTTTGGTCTGGTCTGGTCTGGTCTGGTCTGGTTTGGAAATCACACCCAGAGACCCATCACATTCATTTAGAAGAATAACTGAAAAACAAACCATCAGTTCCACAAATGTTTGTTCTAAAGACTAAAGAATGGAGAATGCTTTAGTGTTGGTATACTGTATGTGTGGTATACTGTATGTCTAGTATACTCTATGTGGTATACTGTATGTGTGGTATACTGTATGTCTAGTATACTCTGTGGTATACTGTATGTGTGGTATACTGTATGTGTGGTATACTGTATGTCTAGTATACTCTATATGGTATACTGTATATGTGGTATACTGTATGTGGTATACTGTATATGTGGTATACTGTATGTGGTATACTGTATGTGGTATTCTTATGTGTGGAATACTGTATGTGGTATACTGTATATGTTGTATACTGTATGTGGTATATTGTATGTGTGGTATACTGTATGTCTAGTATACTCTATGTGGTATACTGTATGTGTGGTATACTGTATGTCTAGTATACTCTATGTGGTATACTGTATGTGTGGTATACTGTATGTCTAGTATACTCTATGTGGTATACTGTATGTGTGGTATACTGTATCTCTAGTATACTCTATGTGGTATACTGTATATGTGGTATACTGTATGTCTAGTATACTCTATGTGGTATACTGTATGTGTGGTGTACTGTATGTCTAGTATACTCTATGTGGTATACTGTATGTGTGGTATACTGTATGTCTAGTATACTCTATATGGTATACTGTATATGTGGTATACTGTATGTGGTATACTGTATATGTGGTATACTGTATATGTGGTATACTGTATGTGGTATACTGTATGTGGTATACTGTAAGTGTGGTATACTGTATAGTGTGGTATACTGTATATGTGGTATACTGTATGTGTGGAATACTGTATGTGTAATACTGTATGTGGTATACTGTATGTGTGGTATACTGTATATGTGGTATATCGTATGTGTGGTATACTGTATATGTGGTATACTGTATGTGTGGTATACTGTATGTGTGGTATACTGTATGTGGTATACTGTATATGTGGTATACTTTATGTGGTATACTGTATGTGTGGTATACTGTAGGTGGGGTATACTGTATGTGGGATATACTGTATGTGGGGTATACTGTATGTCTAGTATACTCTATATGGTATACTGTATGTGTGGTATACTGTATGTGTGGTATACTGTATGTCGTATACTGTATGTGGTATACTGAATGTGGTATACTGTATATGTGGTATACTGTATATGTGGTATACTGTATGTGGTATACTGTCTGTGGTATACTGTATGCGGTACACTGTATGTGGTATACTGTATGCGGTACACTGTATGTGGTATTCTGTATGTGTGGTATACTGTATGTGTAGTATACTGTATGTGTGGTATACTGTGTGTGTGGTATACTGTATGTGTGGTATACTGTATATGGTATACTGTATGCAGTATACTGTATGTGGTACACTGTATATGGTATACTGTATATGGTATACTGTATGCGGTGTACTGTATGTGGTATACTGTATGTGGTATATTGTATGTGTGGTATACTGTATGTCTAGTATACTCTATATGGTATACTGTATGCGGTGTACTGTATGTGGTATACTGTATGTGTGAAACCAATTCATGTTAGAGAAGTGCAGACATGTAGTGGGGTTTCTGGAATGATTTGTCTTGTGACTTCCTATTGCACATGTGACGAGGTGAGTTCAAGAAGGGTTCTGTTTGCGGCGAACATGTTACTTAGCAACAATTTCAATTGAACGATTTGAATGAACAGCTATGATTACTGTGGTCATACTGCTAATGACTTCATATTCCTACTACATGCAATAGAAAGCCTACATGGACACATTATTATTTGTATTGGCAGTTTAGACCCAAAACAGACACTTATGTTCGCCGCACACTACCCTTCTCGGACTGATTCCTAATGTTACCGAACGTTTGCGGCTAGCTCAAATGGAATATGATAGCGAATTATTTCCCTTGTTGAACAAACCTCAGGTTCCAGATAGAACTGGGCTGTGACGAAGATCACCTGGCACTGCACTTCAACCCACGTTTTAAGGATGACACTGACGGCGCTGTGCTTGTGTGCAACTCAAAGATTGACGGCTGCTGGGGTCATGAGGAGAGAGAGAAATACAGTGACCTCCAAAGGGGTTCTACTGTCAAGGTGGGACAATTGTTGGGATGGGAAGAGGGTCCTGACTGGACCAAGGTGGATGTTTGTCCGGATATATACAAATGTTTAAATAAATGAAAATATAATATTTGAGGAAAAAAGGGCATTGTGGTATTTCTTAAAGGGATGAGTCAGATGAACTATTCGATAACATTTTTATGTCTCTGAGTCCACTATGATGGAAGTTAAAGGTAGTTTTGCGTGCCAATGCTAACTTGTGTTAGCGCTAGCTTAGTGCAAAGACTGAAAGTATGCTAGCTGTACACGAAGACTAGCAATCTTTTTTGCTGATTCACCACCTATAACTTCATACTGGACGATTCACCACCTATAACTTCATACTGGACGATTCACTACCTCTAACTTCATACTGGACGATTCACTACCTCTAACTTCATACTGGACGATTCACTACCTCTAACTTCATACTGGACGATTCACTACCTCTTCATACTGGACGATTCACTACCTCTATCTTCATACTGAACGATTCACTACCTCTAACTTCATGCTGGACGATTCACTACCTCTTCATACTGGACGATTCACTACCTCTAACTTCATTCTGGACGATTAACTACCTCTATCTTCATACTGGACGATTCACTACCTCTAACTTCATTCTGGACGATTCACTACCTCTTCATAATGGACGATTCACTACCTCTTCATACTGGACGATTCACTACCTCTAACTTCATTTTGGACGATTAACTACCTCTATCTTCATACTGGACGATTCACTACCTCTAACTTCATACTGGACGATTCACTACCTCTTCATACTGGACGATTCACTACCTCTAACTTCATTCTGGACGATTCACTACCTCTTCATACTGGACGATTCACTACCTCTAACTTCATACATGGACGAATCACTACCTCTTCATACTGGACGATTCACTACCTCTAACTTCATACTGGATTATTCACCACCTCTGACTTCATACTGGACGATTCACTACCTCTAACTTCATACTGGACGATTCACTACCTCTTCATACTGGACGATTCACTACCTCTAACTTCATTCTGGACGATTCACTACCTCTTCATAATGGACGATTCACTACCTCTTCATACTGGACGATTCACTACCTCTAACTTCATTTTGGACGATTAACTACCTCTATCTTCATACTGGACGATTCACTACCTCTAACTTCATACTGGACGATTCACTACCTCTTCATACTGGACGATTCACTACCTCTAACTTCATTCTGGACGATTCACTACCTCTTCATACTGGACGATTCACTACCTCTAACTTCATACATGGACGAATCACTACCTCTTCATACTGGACGATTCACTACCTCTAACTTCATACTGGATGATTCACCACCTCTGACTTCATACTGGATGATTCACCACCTCTGACTTCATACTGGACGATTCACTACCTATAACTTCATACTGGACGATTCACTACCTCTAACTACATGCTGGACGATTCACTACCTCTAACTTCATACTGGACACAGAGACATACAAACGATATCCACGAGTTCATCTGACTCTGGGGAAGTAGATGAAGGGCTTTATTGTCAAAATCCTGAACTATCCCTTTAAGATTGTTCAGTTTAGTTAGTGATGAGTTATTAAATACTGACTGCATTATTCAGTGTAGTTAGTTATAAGTTATATCATACTGACTGGATTATCGAGCATGCAGTACTGCAGTACAGCCTTTTATTACTAGATAAATGGATAATCTTGGGCGTATATTTCTTTTTAAATGTATTTAACCTCTAATGAACTAGGCAAGTCAGAGTTGAACTAGGCATATAGTGATGTAACAATGAAACCATGTGGGTGTTAGAGTAAGTCAAAGTGTTGTCATAGTGACGGCTTTCCTCTCTCCGTTCTCTCTCTCAAGATTGTCCTGAAGCTGACCGGAGATGTGTTTGAAGTGGAGATGCCTAATGGACATGTGATCAAGTTCCCCAACCGTCACGTCCTGGAAGTCATTACCTACGTTCGTATCAGAGGGGACTTGAAGCTCACCGCCTTTAAGATCTACTAAAGAGACCCATAACATCCACCTTGTGTAGCCTGGCAATTTGTTTCGTAGGTCTTCCAACTTCCGGTGCATTCTGGCCCAATGACACACAAGCAAGTGGGCGGAGCTACATATAGTGTTAGACCAATGGGTAGTAAGACAGGATCAATGGCCTGTATCAAATACTAAATGGAAATATGGGATGACCATGGTACGGTTTGTTGTAAGAATATTCTGACATACACTAAACACAAGGGACAACTGGGGACGAGGTTAGGATACTGTCAACTAATTACATTCCTTTACAAATACAGACGTGTTACACACACACACATCTTGGCCGGATGAAATATCAGTCAATGTTTTACTTGTTTTGGTGAGAAAGAGCAAACTAAATGTTTTAGTAATCACTTCAAAGAATGTATTCTGATACTGTAGTAGACCCAAATGATTACATTATGACTGACCTAATCTCTCATGTTCTGATACTGTAGTAGACCCAAATGATTACATTATTACGGACCTAATCTCTCATGTTCTGATACTGTAGTAACCCAAATGATTACATTATTACTGACCTAATCTCTCATGTTCTGATACTGTAGTAGACCAAATGATTACATTATGACTGACCTAATCTCTCATGTTCTGATACTGTAGTGACCCAAATGATTACATTATGACTGACCTAATCTCTCATGTTCTGATACTGTAGTAGACCAAATGATTACATTATTACTGACCTAATCTCTCATGTTCTGATACTGTAGTAACCCAAATGATTACATTATTACTGACCTAATCTCTCATGTTCTGATACTGTAGTAACCCAAATGATTACATTATTACTGACCTAATCTCTCATGTTCTGATACTGTAGTAACCCAAATGATTACATTATTACTGACCTAATCTCTCATGTTCTGATACTGTAGTAGACCAAATGATTACATTATGACTGACCTAATCTCTCATGTTCTGATACTGTAGTGACCCAAATGATTACATTATGACTGACCTAATCTCTCATGTTCTGATACTGTAGTAGACCAAATGATTACATTATTACTGACCTAATCTCTCATGTTCTGATACTGTAGTAGACCAAATGATTACATTATGACTGACCGTGACTCTCGTCGACAGATTGCGTCAACAATTACTGAGCAGAAAATAGAATAGCCATTGACTCCATGGCAAAAAAAATGTATGATGATTTGAAAATGTTATTTTCTGTATACATTTAATGAAGCAAAACATAATGGATACATGTCATGTCATCAATAAAGTTCAGCATCATTAAGTAGTGAATTCCGTTTCTTTAGTTCCATGATAACATTGTAGCCCTATTCCATACATTTAAACGTTTTTTTTAAACGATCTTATTTTCTTAGAGTATAATTGTCCCAAAAGTTGAACTCCCAAGCTTCAAGGCTTTCGATATAGCTTTAAAAAAAAGAAGAAGAGATTCCTCCATTTGGGTGACACCCACTTCTGTGGAATGTTTTGTGTGTGTCTTGCTGGTTCACCTGGAATCTATAAAACGACATCTTTATCAGATCAAACACTATAAAGACTTCATGAATAGCCCTTGAGAGAGTATTATCTGGTGTACTCCTACACACAAGAACAGATTTTCCTGAGTGTGAATTGGAAGGTGGGGATCCACTGGGGTATACAGCATCAAGGTATAAAAAGACCACGTGAGAATCCAAGCTATACGTATAATCTCTCCTATCACCGAAAAGGAATTACTTTTAGATGCCTTATGTTCTTCAGACCCACTCCTTTCCTGTCCTGTCCTGAACTGTCCTGTCCACTCTCCCAGACTCCCAAAGGGACAATATATCACGGGCCATGTGAGAGGTTGTCCCTCAGAGTGACTGCAGCTTCAATTACAAGCCAGTTGAGAATGAGGCCAAGGCATCCATCAACAGCAGGCGAGCAATACCTCGAGACCTCTTTAACTTTAGACATCGGGCACAAGCTGTTATTGACAAATAGACACACGCCACCACCCCTCGTCTTATCAGACGTAGCTGTTCTGTCCTGCCGATGCACGGAAAACCCAGCCAACTGTATATTATCCTTGTCATGGTTCAGCCACCACTCGGTGAAACATAAGATGTTACAGTTTTTAATGTCTCGTTGGTAGGATAGTCTCAAACTGAGATCATCCAGTTTATTCTCCAGTGATTACACGTTGGCCAATAGAATGGATGGTAGAGGCGGGTTACCCACTCACCCAAGAATTCTCACAAGGTACGCTGATCTCTACCCTATGTATTTCCGTCTTTTCTTCACACGATTGACAGGGATTTGGGCCTGGTCTCGGAGAAGCAGTATATCCTTTGCGTCAGACTCATTAAAGAAAAAATATTCATCCAATTCGAGGTGAGTAATCACTATTCTGATATCCAGAAGCTCTTTTCGGTCATAAGAGACGGCAGCAGCAACATTATGTACAAAATAAGTTACAAACAATGTGAAAGAACTAACAAAATAGCACAGTTGGTTAGGATCACATAAGACGGCAGCCATCCTTACTATATGAATGCAGGTTGAGGTGAACGCTTCAGCCTCTCATCTGACTGACCACAGTAATAGAAGACATGGATGGAAGAAGAAGAGTTGACATAAAACAGAACAGTGCAAATAAACTGTGCCAAATAAATATTGCAGAACTCTGTTTCTGTACCCCCCCCTCTCTCTCTCTCTCCCCAATTTTTCACTCTCTCTCTCTTCCCTGTCTCTCTCTCTCTGTACCCCTTCCCTCCCTCTCTCTTCTCTCCCCCTCGCTCTCTCTCTCTCTCTTTCTCACTCTCTCTCTTCCCTGTCTCTCTCTCTGTTCCCCTTCCCTCCCTCTCTCTTCTCTCCCCCTCGCTCTCTCTCGCTCTCTCCTCTCTCTCTCTCTCTCTCTCTCTCTCTTTCTCACTCTCTCTCTTCCCTGTCTCTCTCTCTCTGTTCCCCTTCCCTACCTCTCTCTTCTCTCCCTCTCTCTGTATCCCCCTCTCCCCCCTCTCATCTAGCGACAACAAAGGGAAGGTGTTGGAATAATTCAGCATTGGAACTTCTTACACACGGAACAGCATTCTCCTTTGATCTAGGAAGCTTTGAGTTTTTTGTTGGGTGCAAATATGTTTGGGTAAAAATACCGCCCAATTCCCCTTAGCAACAACATTGGCCTATCAGGCCCACTTCACCCTCTTTCTTTACTCTCTCTCCACTCTTTCACTCCTTTTTCTCTCTCCTTTCTCCTCTTTTTGCTCTTTTTTGTCCCTCTCTCACCTTTCTCCAGTCTCACTCCATCCCTCTCCCTCTGCTCTCTCTCTGTCCTCTAGTCAATGAGAGGAGGAGAGGAGAGAGCAGACTAGAACTAAGTTAGGTCTGCACTCTAATGACAGCATGGTCTGCTGATCCCGCTGACCGACCAGCTCTCTCCCCCCTCTCTCCTTGTACCTCACTCCCTCTCTCCCTCTCTCCTTGTACCTCACTCCCTCTCTCCCTCTCTCCTTGTACCTCACTCCCTCTCTCCCTCTCTCCTTGTACCTCACTCCCTCTCTCCCTCTCTCCTTGTACCTCACTCCCTCTCTCCCTCTCTCCTTGTACCTCACTCTCTCTCTCCCTCTCTCCTTGTACCTCACTCCCTCTCTCCCTCTCTCCTTGTACCTCACTCCCTCTCTCCCTCTCTCCTTGTACCTCACTCCCTCTCTATCTCCCCCCTTTCTCTCTCCCCCTCTCCCTCGCTACCTCTCTCCCTCCCTCTCTCCGTCTCTCTCCCCTCTCCCTCTCTCCTTGTACCTCACTCCCTCTCTCCCTCTCTCCTTGTACCTCACTCCCTCTCTATCTCCCTCCTTTCTCTCTCCCCCTCTCCCTCGCTACCTCCCTCCCTCTCTCCTTGTACCTCACTCCCTCTCTCCCTCTCTATCTCCCCCTTTCTCTCTCCCCCTCTCCCTCCCTCCCTCCCTCCCTCTCGCCGTCTCTCTCCCACTTTCTCTCTCTCCCACCCTCTCCGTCCTCTCTCTCCCCCTCCCTCTCTCCATCTGTCTATCCCATAATAACCCCAACTGTTTGATGACACAATGACATACTGTCCTGTAAGAAAGCAGTCAAATCAGCCACAGTGTTATTCCACCAGGAACCTGGCTGACAGACCACAGTGTTATTCCAGTAGGAGCCTGGCTGACAGACCACAGTGTTATTCCACCAGGAGTCTGGATGACAGACCACAGTGTTATTCCACCAGGAGTCTGGCTGACAGACCACAGTGTTATTCCACCTGGAGCCTGGCTGACAGACCACAGTGTTATTCCACCAGGAGCCTGGCTGACAGACCACAGTGTTATTCCACCAGGATCATGGCTGACAGACCCCAGTGTTATTCCACCAGGAGCCTGGCTGACAGACCACAGTGTTATTCCACCAGGAGCCTGGCTGACAGACCCCAGTGTTATTCCACCAGGATCCTGGCTGACAGACCACAGTGTTATTCCACCATGAGTCTGGCTGACAGACCACAGTGTTATTCCACCAGGAGTCTGGCTGACAGACCACAGTGTTATTCCACCAGGAGCCTGGCTGATAGACCACAGTGTTATTCCAGTAGGAGCCTGGCTGACAGAGCACAGTGTTATTCCACCATGAGTCTGGCTGACAGACCACAGTGTTATTCCAGTAGGATCCTGGCTGACAGACCACAGTGTTATTCCAGTAGGATCCTGCCTATCAGACCACAGTGTTATTCCACCAGGAGCCTGGCTGACAGACCACAGTGTTATTCCAGTAGGAGTCTGGCTGACAGAACACAGTGTTATTCCACCAGGAGCCTGGCTGACAGACCACAGTATTATTCCATGAGGAGCCTGGCTGACAGACCACAGTGTTATTCCACCAGGACCTGGCTGACAGACCACAGTGTTATTCCACCTGGAGCCTGGCTGACAGACCACAGTGTTATTCCAGTAGGAGCCTGGCTGACAGACCACAGTGTTATTCCACCAGGACCTGGCTGACAGACCACAGTGTTATTCCACCATGAGTCTGGCTGACAGACCACAGTGTTATTCCAGTAGGATCCTGGCTGACAGACCACAGTGTTATTCCAGTAGGATCCTGCCTATCAGACCACAGTGTTATTCCACCAGGAGCCTGGCTGACAGACCACAGTGTTATTCCACCAGGAGCCTGGCTGACAGACCACAGTGTTATTCCATGAGGAGCCTGGCTGACAGACCACAGTGTTATTCCAGTGAGGAGCCTGGCTGACAGACCACAGTGTTATTTCAAGAGGAGCCTGGCTGACAGACCACAGTGTTATTCCACCTGGAGCCTGGCTGACAGACCACAGTGTTATTCCACCTGGAGCCTGGCTGACAGACCACAGTGTTATTCCACCAGGAGCCTGGCTGACAGACCACAGTGTTATTCCACCTGGAGCCTGGCTGACAGACCACAGTGTTATTCCAGTAGGAGTCTGGCTGACAGACCACAGTGTTATTCCACCTGGAGCCTGCCTGACAGACCACAGTGTTATTCCAGTAGGAGCCTGGCTGACAGACCACAGTGTTATTCCACCTGGAGCCTGGCTGACAGACCACAGTGTTATTCCACCAGGAGCCTGGCTGACAGACCACAGTGTTATTCCACCAGGAGTCTGGCTGACAGACCACAGTGTTATTCCACCATGGAGCCTGCCTGACAGACCACAGTGTTATTCCACCTGGAGCCTGGCTGACAGACCACAGTGTTATTCCAGACACACACACACACACACACACACACACACACACACACACACACACACACGCAAACACACACACGCACACACACACACACACACACACACACGCACACACACACACACACACACACACACACACACACACACACACACACACACACACACACACACACACACACACACACTAGTGCTGAGCGATTAGTGCTTTTTGTGGCCGGTTCAGTTTTAGTTTGATTATTACAAAATAATCACGGTTTTCAATGTCTTGTTTTAATGTATTTTCTTTACATTAAATGTACTGTGCATTATGTGGGTTGAAGGCTGTAACAACACAGAATAAAACAATGAATTAAAGTCCCATGATGGTAGTGACTGTCCGTTGCTGCTTATCTGCCAAGGTGGCATTGAGCTCACAGAAAAAAACTGAATGATGTGGAATTCAAATCATTGAACCTACATTGGTTAATTAGTTGTTTAATAACTGAAAGATAAGCAAACTTTCGGTTAACGTCCAGCATTAACACACACACTACGGCAAGGGGACAGTACTAATTAACATCACTTTATTGGTCAATTGTTCCCACCGAAATTTGTCTTCAGCTTTTAATCCAAGTTCTCCGAAAGAAACACACAGCCCACAGACAGACAGACAGACAGACAGACAGACAGACAGACAGACAGACAGACAGACAGACAGGCATACAGACAGACATACATACAGACATACAGACATACAGACAGACAGACAGACAGACAGACAGACAGACAGACAGACATACAGACATACAGACAGACAGGCAGACAGACAGGCAGACAGACAGGCATACAGACAGACAGACAGACAGACATACAGGCATACAGACAGACAGACAGACAGGCAGACAGACAGGCATACAGACAGACAGGTATACAGACAGACAGACAGGCATACAGACATACAGACATACAGACAGACATACAGGCATAAAGACAGGCATACAGACATACAGACATACAGACAGACATACAGACAGGCATACAGACAGGCATACAGACAGACAGGCATACAGACAGACAGACATACAGACAGACAGACAGACAGACAGGCATAAAGACAGGCATACAGACAGACAGACAGGCATACAGACAGACAGGCATACAGACATACAGGCATACAGACATACAGACATACAGACATACAGACATACAGGCATACAGACATACAGACATACAGGCATACAGACATACAGGCATACAGACATACAGACATACAGACATACAGACATACAGGCATACAGACAGACAGGCATACAGACATACAGACATACAGGCATACAGACAGGCATAAAGACAGGCAGACAGGCATACAGGCATACAGACATACAGACAGACATACAGGTAGACAGACATAAAGACATACAGACAGGCATACAGACAGGCATAAAGACATACAGACAGGCATACAGACAGGCATAAAGACAGACAGACAGGCAGACAGCAAGGCATAAAGACATACAGACAGGCAGACATACAGGTAGACAGACATAAAGACATACAGACAGGCATACAGACAGGCATAAAGACATACAGACAGGCATACAGACAGGCATAAAGACAGACAGACAGGCAGACAGCCAGGCATAAAGACATACAGACAGGCATACAGACAGGCATAAAGACAGACAGACAGGCAGACAGCCAGGCATAAAGACATACAGACAGGCATACAGACAGGCATAAAGACATACAGACAGGCAGACAGGCATAAAGACAGACAGACAGGCAGACAGCAAGGCATAAAGACATACAGACAGGCATACAGACAGGCATAAAGACAGACAGGCATAAAGACAGACAGACAGGCATAAAGACAGACAGACAGGCATACAGACAGGCATAAAGACAGACAGACAGGCAGACATACAGGTAGACAGACATAAAGACAGACAGACAGGCAGACAGCCAGGCATAAAGACATACAGACAGGCATACAGACAGGCATAAAGACAGACAGACAGGCAGACAGCCAGGCATAAAGACATACAGACAGGCAGACAGGCATAAAGACATACAGACAGGCAGACAGGCATAAAGACAGACAGACAGGCAGACAGGCATAAAGACAGACAGACAGGCAGACAGCCATAAAGACATACAGACAGGTAGACATAAAGACAGGCAGACATACAGACATACAGACAGGCATACAGACAGGCATACAGACATAAAGACATACAGACATACAGACAGGCATACAGGCAGGCATAAAGACATACAGGCATACAGACAGGCAGACAGGCATACAGGCATACATACAGGCATACATACAGGCATAAAGACATACAGGCATACAGACAGGCATAAAGACATACAGGCATACAGACAGGCATAAAGACATACAGGCATACAGACAGGCATACATACAGGCATAAAGACATACAGGCATACAGACAGGCATAAAGACATACAGGCATACAGACAGGCATACAGACATACAGGCATACATACAGGCATACAGGCAGGCATAAAGACATACAGGCATACATACAGGCATAAAGACATACAGGCATACAGACAGGCATAAAGACATACAGGCATACAGACAGGCATAAAGACATACAGGCATACATACAGGCATACAGGCAGGCATAAAGACATACAGGCATACATACAGGCATAAAGACATACAGGCATACAGACAGGCATACAGACATACAGGCATACATACAGGCATACAGGCAGGCATAAAGACATACAGGCATACATACAGGCATACAGACATACAGGCATACATACAGGCATACAGGCAGGCATAAAGACATACAGGCATACATACAGGCATAAAGACATACAGGCATACAGACAGGCAGCCATAAAGACATACAGACATACAGACAGGCATACAGGCAGGCATAAAGACATACAGACAGGCAGACATACATAAAGACATACAGACAGGCAGACAGACATACAGACAGGCAGACAGACATACAGACAGGCAGACAGACATAAAGACATAGACAGGCAGGCATAAAGACATACAGACAGGCAGGCATAAAGACATACAGACAGGCAGACATACAGACAGACAGGCAGACATAAAGACATACAGACATACAGACAGGCATCCAGGCATCCAGGCTGGCATAAAGACAGACAGGCAGACATAAACAGGTTTTGGAGGTGTGGAGGTGTGGGGGGCTGCCCCACTAGGTGCCTGGGGAGCTGTTGTTATGGGGGAGGGGTGGTAAGTGCCTTCCTCAAGAGCACAATGACAGGCAATGGCATCTAGGATTTAATACCAGAAACCATCCGTTGTTGGCTCACCTCTCTAACCACTAGGATACCTGCTACCCCTCAGACCAGTCATTCAACTCCTCCTGTGTGTTTTCAAGGCAGCCCAAATGGTTCCCTATTCCCTATATGGTGCACTACTTTTGACCAGAGCCCATATGGTTGAGACCAGGGGACAGGAGGAGCTCCGTAAGCCCTGGTCAAAAGTAGTGCATTAAAAATGGGAATTGGGTGCCATTTGGGACACAACCATGGACAGGGTGAATCTGAACGGTCTCCTGTTTATACAGAGGTACTAATAAAAATATATCACCTGGTCTCAACCTGTTTGACACTAACAATGATAAAACCGTCTGGTTAGGCTGGTTGCTTACTGAAGAGATCAGGTGTAATTTAGCCAGGTTGGTAAGTATGTGTGATATTAAACTGGATGTGTGATGACCGGGAACCAAGGTTGAGTGAGGGTGACGTGGACATATGGTGACTAGTTACACCACCTTAATGTCATGGCTGCAGCTCCCACTCCACAGGAAGGAACTCTCTCTACACCACCTAGCCAGGATACAGCTCCCACTCCCCAGAGAGGAACTCTCTCTACACCACCTAGCCAGGATACAGCTCCCCAGGAAGGAACTCTCTCTACACCACCTAGCCAGGATACAGCTCCCACTCCCCAGGAAGGAACTCTCTCTACACCACCTAGCCAGGATACAGCTCCCCAGGGAGGAACTCTCTCTACACCACCTAGCCAGGATACAGCTCCCCAGGGAGGAACTCTCTCTACACCACCTAGCCAGGATACAGCTCCCCAGGGAGGAACTCTCTCTACACCACCTAGCCAGGATACAGCTCCCCAGGGAGGAACTCTCTCTACACCACCTAACCAGGATGCAGCTCCCACTCCCCAGGGAGGAACTCTCTCTACACCACCTAACCAGGATGCAGCTCCCACTCCCCAGGGAGGAACTCTCTCTACACCACCTAGCCAGGATACAGCTCCCACTCCCCAGGGAGGAACTCTCTCTACACCACCTAGCCAGGATGCAGCTCCCACTCCCCAGGGAGGAACTCTCTCTACACCACCTAGCCAGGATGCAGCTCCCACTCCCCAGAGAGGAACTCTCTCTACACCACCTAGCCAGGCTGCAGCTCCCACTCCCCAGGGAGGAACTCTCTTTACACCACCTAGCCAGGATACAGCTCCCACTCCCCAGGGAGGAACTCTCTCTACACCACCTAGCCAGGTTGTGTCTCCGGACCCGGCTCCAGGAGTGGGCTAAAGGAGGCTTAGCCTCCTCAGCTCAAACTTGATGACCCTCAGTTTTAGTTTTATGTCCCTATATAAGTTAAAATGATTGAGCGACAGGTTTGCGCACCCAAAAAAGTGTATCCCCGCTGCACTCCATCAGCACAATGGACAGTGCGTCCTCCGGTGTGTGTAGGGGGCTGTGGTAAGCCACTGGCCAGTTAGGTATAAAAATAGGGATTTTTTTTTCTTCTCATCTCTCATCTCTGAGTAACATGATTGTCCATGTTTGAAGCGGAACTATAGGCCTATTTATTAGGCAAGACAGCAGTGGATGGCTGTTTCTCACTGTAGTAGACTGTAGGCTGTATCTCACTGTAGTAGACTGTAGACTGTAGGCTGTATCTCACTGTAGTAGACTGTAGGCTGTAGACTGTATCTCACTGTAGTAGAGTGTAGGCTGTATTTCACTGTAGTAGACTGTAGGCTGTATCTCACTGTAGTAGACTGTAGACTGTAGGCTGTATCTCACTGTAGTAGACTGTAGTCTGTATCTCACTGTAGTAGGCTGTAGTCTGTATCTCACTGTAGTAGACTGTAGGCTGTAGGCTGTATCTCACTGTAGTAGACTGTAGTCTGTATCTCACTGTAGTAGACTGTAGTCTGTATCTCACTGTAGTAGGCTGTAGTCTGTATCTCACTGTAGTAGACTGTAGGCTGTAGTCTGTATCTCACTGTAGTAGGCTGTAGGCTGTATCTCACTGTAGTAGACTGTAGTCTGTATCTCACTGTAGTAGACTGTAGTCTGTATCTCACTGTAGTAGGCTGTAGGCTGTAGACTGTATCTCACTAAGGTAGACTGTAGTCTGTATCTCACTGTAGTAGACTGTAGTCTGTATCTCACTGTAGTAGACTGTAGGCTGTAGACTGTATCTCACTAAGGTAGACTGTAGACTGTATCTCACTGTAGTAGACTGTAGGCTGTATCTCACTGTAGTAGACTGTAGTCTGTATCTCACTGTAGTAGACTGTAGACTGTAGGCTGTATCTCACTGTAGTAGGCTGTAGTCTGTATCTCACTGTAGTAGGCTGTAGACTGTAGACTGTATCTCACTGTAGTAGACTGTAGGCTGTAGACTGTATCTCACTGTAGTAGACTGTAGTCTGTATCTCACTGTAGTAGACTGTAGGCTGCATCTCACTGTAGTAGACTGTAGGCTGTAACTCACTGTAGTAGACTGTAGGCTGCATCTCACTGTAGTAGACTGTAGGCTGTATCTCACTGTAGTAGACTGTAGGCTGTATCTCACTGTAGTAGGCTGTAGCTGCTGTCTTGGCAGGAACTAATGGGGATCCATAATAAACCCCAGGAAGAGTAGCTGCTGTCTTGGCAGGAACTAATGGGGATCCATAATAAACCCCAGGAAGAGTAGCTGCTGCCTTGACAGGAACTAATGGGGATCCATAATAAACCCCAGGAAGAGTAGCTGCTGCCTTGGCAGGAACTAATGGGGATCCATAATAAACCCCAGGAAGAGTAGCTGCTGCCTTGACAGGAACTAATGGGGATCCATAATAAACCCCAGGAAGAGTAGCTGCTGCCTTGACAGGAACTAATGGGGATCCATAATAAACCCCAGGAAGAGTAGCTGCTGCCTTGGCAGGAACTAATGAGGATCCATAATACTGAATACAAATACAGCTGTGTGTACGGCTGCATTCACATAGGCTGTTTGTAATAGGTGAATTGCCCTGACTATACTACATGGCCAAAAGTATGTTGAACATCTCATTCCAAAATCATGGGCATTAATATGGAGTTGGTCCCCCCTTCGCTGCTATAACAGCCTCCACTCTTCTGGGAAGGCTTTCCACTAGACGTTGGAACATTGCTGTGGGGACTGCCTCAAGAGCATTAGTGAGGTCGGGCACTGATGTTGGGTGATTAGGCCTGGCTCGCAGTCTATGTTATAATTCATCCCGAAGGTGTTTGATGTGGATGAGGTCTCTGTGCAGGCCAGTCAAGTTCTTCCACACCGATCTCGACAAATCATGTACGGACCTCGCTTTGTGCACAGGGGCATTGTCATGATGAAACAGGAAAGGGCCTTCCCCAAACTGTTGCCACAAAGTTGGAAGCACAGAATCGTCTAGAATGTCATTGAATGCTGTTTCCCTTTACTGGATCTAAGGGGCCTAGGCTGAACCATAAAAAACAGCCCTAGACCATTATTCCTCCTCCACCAAACTTTACAGCTGGCACTATGCATTGGGGCAGGTAGCTTTCTCCTGGCATCCACCAAACCCAGATTTGTCCGTCTGACTACCAGATGGTGAAGTGTGATTCATCACTCCAGAGAACGCGTTTCCACTGCTCCAGAGCCCAATGGCGTCGAGCTTTACACCACTTCAGACGACGCTTGGCATTGCGCATGGTGATCTTAAGCTGGTGTGCGGCTGCTCGGTCATGGAAACCCATTTCAGGAAGCTCTCGATGAACAGTTCTTGTGCTGACGTTTCTTCCAGAGGCAGTTTGGAACTCGGTAGTGAGTGTTGCAAACGAGGACAGACGATTTTTACGTGTTATGCGCTTCAGTACTCGGCAGTCCCGTTCTATGAGCTTGTGTGGCCTACCACTTCGCGGCTGAGCCGTTGTTGCTCCACTTCACAACAACAGCACCTACAGTACAGTTGACTGGGACAGCTCTAGCAGGGCAGACATTTGACGAACTGTAATGTTGGAAAGGTGGCATCCTGTGACGGTGCCACGTTGAAAGTCACTGAGTTTTTCAGTAACGTCATTCTACTGCCAATGTTTGTCTAAGGAGGATTGCATGGCTGTGTGCTCGATTTTATACACCTGTCAGCAACAGGTGTGGCTGAAATAGCGGAATCCACTAATTTGAAGCGGTGTCCACATACTTTTGTATATACAGTGTATCTTATTGCCTATATTCATTACCAAAACAGCTGGTACAGAGATACAGATCTATAAACCCCTCAATGATCTTGGAGTCTCGGCATTTGAACGTTCTGTTTTATTCTGGTATATTGTGATTATAGAAGCAAAAAAACAATGTTTTGCCCCACCACCGATTTCAACTGCCCCCTTAGTCATTTTATTCTGGCGCCGGGTCGTACAGAAACATCTGTAGTGTCCTAAACGGTTTGACCTAAAAAAAACGATTGTATGACCACTCCACTGTTTTGCTCTATCTATGACCCCGACAGGAGACTCGTCTGAAGTCGGCACCGTCGATGTGCCAACTTCTGTTTGGTAGAGTACGAACCGTTTCGTCTACAAACACGATGGTGTGCTCCGTTTTACTCTACGACTCCCACAAGTGTCAAGGGACTTGTCTGAAGGTAACCGGTACCGGTGGAAAGGAACTGACGGAAGTATGAAAGAAAAGGGGTTAAATACCGTGTGTAAAAAAAATGTAAAGCTACATTTTGAATTTAGGACAGAAAGTTCAAAAACCTTATTTCTTGTGATTTATTATTTGACTGTCTTTTTTTGCCATTTCTGAATGTGATATTCAATGTGTTTCTATGTGTCTGTGCGGCTCCCAGGGGAGGGACTCCCTGTCTGCTCCATCACCTACTCTTAGCACTAGGTCCAGCTGCTGCTAGCCCCCGGAACATCTCAGCCACAGTACATGCTGAGAGATGCCTCCGTTTAAATGTTGAGTATGGGGAAGCAGGACAAAGCAGGAGGATGCTGGAATGAAGCAGGAGGATGCAGGAGGATGCAGGAGGAAGCAGGAGGATGCAGTCGAAGAAGCCGTCAAATAGGCAGCATTTTATTCTCTCCTTCCTCTCTCTCCTTCCCTCCTCTTCTCTCCTCCCTTGGCTTAGCTGTGACAGGGAGAATACATCAAAGAGACAGACATGTCAACTCCTATCCTCATATCCTACTAAGTTCACTTCACCATCCGAGTATCCGAGCCACAGACAAATTCTTCATCCCAAATCTGAATCCTTGGTGTGATTAACAACCTTGTGTTGTCCAACTTAGTTTTTCCACCTTTTTCTTTGGCGGAGAAATCCGCAATGCGGCAGGGTCTGAGTGGAAATATCTGATGTCGTCCTCCTCGTCAAAGAGAACCCACTCCCAAAAAACGTATCCTTTTCCCACTTCCATCCACAAAAGGCGAAAAGCGATAGTCCCATTCTCCCTAATGTGTAATAATAAAGCAGTCAGAGATCATCGCAGAGAGACGCTCTTCTTCGCTGTTGTTAAAACCCCCCAATAGTACCATCTTCCTCCTGTCTCACCAATGGGAGTAATGTTTCTCTTGTTTCAGGGCAGCCAGACACAGACAGCGCCTGGCAGACGACTCTCTGTCTGTGGCATCGAAGAGACAAGCGACCAAACAATACAAGGAGGAGAGGAAAAAGGCTGCAGCAGTAAAATGAGGTTCATATTTCTCTGGTTTTACATTTCTGTCACTCTCTTCGTCGCTCCACCTCGTCACGATTCCGGACTCTATTTTTGGGAGGGATTTTATTTTTGTGTTCTGTCGACATTCGGCTGCTGAGAGGAGAAGGAGGTGGTGAAAAGCTGTTCAGTTCTGTGTTCTTCTGACGCACCAGAGAAAGTCCTATATCATGACGCCATAAGATGATGAAGAGGGTGAATTGGCCAAGCCCTATATCATGGAGCCATATGATGATGAAGAGGGTGAATTGGCCAGGCCTTATATCATGAAGCCATAAGATGATGAAGAGGGTGAATTGGCCAAGCCCCATATCATGGAGCCATATGATGATGAAGAGGGTGAATTGGCCAAGCCCCATATCATGGAGCCATATGATGATGAAGAGGGTGAATTGGCCAAGCCCCATATCATGGAGCCATATGATGATGAAGAGGGTGAATTGGCCATAAAGGACAGAAGGGGATGGTTTGGAGGATGAAGATGAAAAAGTCCCTGGTGTAGATGAGTGGGAAAGCCTCCCCTCCAGTTGCTCTGATATCTCTCCTGCAACTCAATATGAAGGATATGTAAAAGCCCTGTCTGGGTTGCAGAGGACGTTACTCCAGGAATATTTGATGGCAGCAACAGTACTCTCCATCGAGCTAAATTACCATTCATATGAGTGTGGGTTACATTCTCTGTTGCTACGGAGATAAGACCAAATATAGAACCAAAGTGTCATAAAGTATCGCTTTAATACTTTGGTACCAGGTTACACTCCCCAACCATAACTCTCTCCTCCATCAGGAGGGTTCTAGAGGTACCAGGTTACACTCCCTAACCCTAACTCTCTCCTCCATCAGGAGGGTTCTAGAGGTACCAGGTTACACTCCCTAACCCTAACTCTCTCCTCCATCAGGAGGGTTCTAGAGGTACCAGGTTACACTCCCTAACCCTAACTCTCTCCTCCATCAGGAGGGTTCTAGAGGTACCAGGTTACACTCCCTAACCCTAACTCTCTCCTCCATCAGGAGGGTTCTAGAGGTACCAGGTTACACTCCCTAACCCTAACTCTCTCCTCCATCAGGAGGGTTCTAGAGGTACCAGGTTACACTCCCCAACCCTAACTCTCTCCTCCATCAGGAGGGTTCTAGAGGTACCAGGTTACACTCCCTAACCCTAACTCTCTCCTCCATCAGGAGGGTTCTAGAGGTACCAGGTTACACTCCCTAACCCTAACTCTCTCCTCCATCAGGAGGGTTCTAGAGGTACCATGTTACACTCCCTAACCCTAACTCTCTCCTCCATCAGGAGGGTTCTAGAGGTACCAGGTTACACTCCCTAACCCTAACTCTCTCCTCCATCAGGAGGGTTCTAGAGGTACCAGGTTACACTCCCCAACCCTAACTCTCTCCTCCATCAGGAGGGTTCTAGAGGTACCAGGTTACACTCCCTAACCCTAACTCTCTCCTCCATCAGGAGGGTTCTAGAGGTACCATGTTACACTCCCTAACCCTAACTCTCTCCTCCATCAGGAGGGTTCTAGAGGTACCAGGTTACACTCCCTAACCCTAACTCTCTCCTCCATCAGGAGGGTTCTAGAGGTACCAGGTTACACTCCCTAACCCTAACTCTCTCCTCCATCAGGAGGGTTCTAGAGGTACCAGGTTACACTCCCTAACCCTAACTCTCTCCTCCATCAGGAGGGTTCTAGAGGTACCAGGTTACACTCCCTAACCCTAACTCTCTCCTCCATCAGGAAGGTTCTAGAGGTACCAGGTTACACTCCCCAACCCTAACTCTCTCCTCCATCAGGAGGGTTCTAGAGGTACCAGGTTACACTCCCCAACCCTAACTCTCTCCTCCATCAGGAGGGTTCTAGAGGTACCAGGTTACACTCCCCAACCCTAACTCTCTCCTCCATCAGGAGGGTTCTAGAGGTACCAGGTTACACTCCCCAACCCTAACTCTCTCCTCCATCAGGAGGGTTCTAGAGGTACCAGGTTACACTCCCTAACCCTAACTCTCTCCTCCATCAGGAGGGTTCTAGAGGTACCAGGTTACACTCCCCAACCCCAACTCTCTCCTCCATCAGGAGGGTTCTAGAGGTACCAGGTTACACTCCCCAACCCTAACTCTCTCCTCCATCAGGAGGTTTCTAGAGGTACCAGGTTACACTCCCCAACCCTAACTCTCTCCTCCATCAGGAGGGTTCTAGAGGTACCAGGTTACACTCCCCAACCCTAACTCTCTCCTCCATCAGGAGGGTTCTAGAGGTACCAGGTTACACTCCCTAACCCTAACTCTCTCCTCCATCAGGAGGGTTCTAGAGGTACCAGGTTACACTCCCTAACCCTAACTCTCTCCTCCATCAGGAGGGTTCTAGAGGTACCAGGTTACACTCCCTAACCCTAACTCTCTCCTCCATCAGGAGGGTTCTAGAGGTACCAGGTTACACTCCCTAACCCTAACTCTCTCCTCCATCAGGAGGGTTCTAGAGGTACCAGGTTACACTCCCTAACCCTAACTCTCTCCTCCATCAGGAGGGTTCTAGAGGTACCAGGTTACACTCCCTAACCCTAACTCTCTCCTCCATCAGGAGGGTTCTAGAGGTACCAGGTTACACTCCCTAACCCTAACTCTCTCCTCCATCAGGAGGGTTCTAGAGGTACCAGGTTACACTCCCTAACCCTAACTCTCTCCTCCATCAGGAGGGTTCTAGAGGTACCAGGTTACACTCCCTAACCCTAACTCTCTCCTCCATCAGGAGGGTTCTAGAGGTACCATGTTACACTCCCTAACCCTAACTCTCTCCTCCATCAGGAGGGTTCTAGAGGTACCAGGTTACACTCCCCAACCCTAACTCTCTCCTCCATCTGTAGGGTTCTAGAGGTACCAGGTTACACTCCCCAACCCTAACTCTCTCCTCCATCAGGAGGGTTCTAGAGGTACCAGGTTACACTCCCCAACCCTAACTCTCTCCTCCATCAGGAGGGTTCTAGAGGTACCAGGTTACACTCCCCAACCCTAACTCTCTCCTCCATCAGGAGGGTTCTAGAGGTACCAGGTTACACTCCCCAACCCTAACTCTCTCCTCCATCAGGAGGGTTCTAGAGGTACCAGGTTACACTCCCCAACCCTAACTCTCTCCTCCATCAGGAGGGTTCTAGAGGTACCAGGTTACACTCCCTAACCCTAACTCTCTCCTCCATCAGGAGGGTTCTAGAGGTACCAGGTTCCACTCCCTAACCCTAACTCTCTCCTCCATCAGGAGGGTTCTAGAGGTACCAGGTTACACTCCCCAACCCTAACTCTCTCCTCCATCAGGAGGGTTCTAGAGGTACCAGGTTACACTCCCTAACCCTAACTCTCTCCTCCATCAGGAGGGTTCTAGAGGTACCAGGTTACACTCCCTAACCCTAACTCTCTCCTCCATCAGGAGGGTTCTAGAGGTACCAGGTTACACTCCCTAACCCTAACTCTCTCCTCCATCAGGAGGGTTCTAGAGGTACCAGGTTACACTCCCTAACCCTAACTCTCTCCTCCATCATCTCATTGCCAACCCCTCTTGCTCTCATTGCCCACCCCTCCTGCTCTCATTGCCCACCCCTCCTGCTCTCATTGCCCACCCCTCCTGCTCTCATTGCCCACCCCTCCTGCTCTCATTGCCCATCCCTCCTGTTCTCATTGCCCACCCCTCCTGCTCTCATTGCCCATCCCTCCTGCTCTCATTGCCATCTCCTCCTGCTCTCATTGCCATCTCCTCCAACCATCCAGCTCTCCATGCCAGCCCATCTGAAATGCTCTCCTCCCAGTCCGAGAGGCTCAACCACTCAGCCTCCCCAGCCTTTTATCCCTGGAAAAATGTGATGTGTTCCAGCAGCTCATCAGTGTTGTGTCATTCTGTTTCCACCTAACTACCTGACTATCACCTGGTCCTCTCTGTTCTGTCTGCGTCCCAAGTGGCACTCTATTCTCTTTGATAGTGTACTACTTTAGACCAGGGCCCAGTGGACCCTTAGGCAATAGGGTACCATTTGGGATGCATCCTCTGTCCTCAGCCTCTTGGAAGATCCAGCTCCTCTCTCTCTCTACACTTGAACCTGAAAGGGTTCTTCAACTGTCCCCATAGGAGAACCCTTTGAATAACCGTTTTTGGTTCCAAGTTGAACCTTCTTGGTTCCAGGTAGAACCCTTTTGAGTTCCATGTAGAACCCTTTACAAAGAGGGCTCTTCATGGAAACCAAAAGAGTTCTACTTATATGGTTTTCCTGTGTGGGAGAGCCGAAGGACTCTTTTTAAACCCTTTTTTTGTCTGAGAGTGTACGGCTGGAGACAGCTGGCTTCAGACTAATGAGGCAGAATAACACTGACCTATTGTGTCCCATAGATCTCTATGGCATCCTATAGAGAAGAGACAAATGCATAGATACTATTAAATTACTATTCTGAAATTACTATTTATTCCTAATTCTATTGACAAATTGTTAATTTTGACGTTTGCCTTTTTAGAAAACAGTTATTTCTACTGAAAACGTGCCAAAGTATCCTATGAAGAATAAAACTGTCGATTTTGACATTTTCCTATTGGGAAACGGATTAAATACTTAAATGATGTCTAATTTCAAAGAAGCTTATTATTATTTATTTTTATTTTTATTGTAAACGTGCCAAAGCAGGGTTATTGTATGTCGATAGAAGTGCAGTCTGCCAGTAGAAGCGTTGGTGATAATAACCATTTAACCATATGCAAAACCACGTGCACCAAACAGCACAATATCTATTTGAAGTGTTTTTTCCTTTATACCTTCTCATTAATCTTCCTTAAATATAATCCAGAAACCGTTTGCTACAGCACCATATTTTTAGGGAGACGGGAGATGAAAAAATAAGACCAGGAGGAAATATTAACACCTCACCCCTCCCCAAAATAGGAATAAATCACGCCACACGTTAATTGCATTTAAAGGGAGGGGGGGGCGGCAGTGTGCTTGGCATACACCATGTTTCCATGACAACCGCCTCCGACTCCAAAAAGAGAGAGATGTGAAAAGGAGGGGATGAGGAGGGGTAGAGGGGTGTGAGAGGAAGGGTGTGGAGACCCCCCAAAAGGATCAGCATAATTACAGCTAGCCTGTCTGTCTGTCTGTCTGTCTGTCTGTCTGTCTGTCTGTCTGTCTGTCACAAGGGGACTAGCTACTGCAGGTCTGGAGATTACAGCTAGCCTGTCTGTCTGTCTGTCTGTCTGTCTGTCTGTCTGTCTGTCTGTCTGTCTGTCTGTCTGTCTGTCTGTCTGTCTGTCTGTCTGTCTGTCTGTCTGTCTGTCTGTCTGTCTGTCTGTCTGTCTGTCTGTCTGTCTTTCAGTCAGTCACAGGGGCACTAGCTAATGCAGGTCTGGAGATTACAGCCTGTCTGTCTGTCTGTCTGTCTGTCTGTCTGTCTGTCTGTCTGTCTGTCTGTCTGTCTGTCTGTCTGTCTGTCTGTCTGTCTGTCTGTCTGTCTGTCTGTCTGTCTGTCTGTCTGTCTGTCTGTCTGTCTGTCTGTCACAGGGGCACTAGCTACTGCATGTCTGAAGGCACAGATACAGCTCTATCTATCAACCTCACGAGACCAAAACAATTAAAAACATTTAAAGAAACGATATTGTAGTAGTTTAGTCTACATTTTAAATATTTTGGTTTCATGTATTCTCCAGTTAGTCAGGGTAGGTAACAAAGTATTTCAGTTAATGGGAGATTTGTAATGATTCCAACTATAATTTATTTCAGAGTATCCTGCACAGTTTCTGCAATTGTCTTGTGTAATATAAAAGCTTGTTTTATTGTTTTTCCACTTTGACCCCTAGACATCACGCATCGCTGTGGGATGCCAAGTAGATCTTAGCTGTGACAGAGGTCTCCTTTGACTCTGACTTCTTAGTGCGGTACACTGAATTTTCAGCTGATTTAATTCAGTGTACGTACGTTGATGTGCGGCAGTAGACATATGAAATGTGTATCTTCATCTGTTTGAGTGCTGAGGCATGCCTTAATATAGGTGTGGTTCTATACTCTGGGGTTTTCACAATGAACGTTGATTTCTTCTGCACTTCTCAAACATATTTCCTGGGCTCAACTGTTCACTATTCATGTCAGAAACATCACAATCTGTTAAATGAAGTGTTGTGAGCACAAACGTTACATATTACTTGCTATGATTAATTAACAAAAGTAATGAGCTTTAGCTTAACAAACACAATCAAATGGAAACAAATAAATACACTTGGCAAATGCACTGATACCAGATACGATATATGAGGTATCAGATATGAATTACGATATATGAGGTATGAGATATGAATTACGATATATGAGGTATGAGATATGAGATGAAATATGAGGTATGAAATATGATATATGAGGTATGAGATATGAAATATGAGGTATGAGATATGAGATATGAGGTATGAGATATGAGATATGAGATTTGAGCTCTACTATATTAGATATAAGAAATGAGGTATGAGGTTTAAGGTATGACGTATGAGGTATGACGTATGAGATATGAGGTATGAGATATGAGATGAAATATGAGGTATGAGATATGAGATATGAGATATGAGAAATGAAATATGTGGTTTGAGGTGTGAGATATGAGGTTTGACGTATGCGATACGAGGCATGAGGTATGACGTATGAGTACGAGGTATGAAGTATGAGATATGAGGTATGAGATACAAGGTATGACATATGATGTATGAGATATGAAATATGAGATATGACAAATGAAATATGAGATATGAGGTTTGACGTATGAGATACGAGGTATGAGATATGACGTATGAGATGTGAGGTATGAGTATGAGGTATGAAGTATGAGATATGAGGTATAAGATTTGAGCTATACTATATTAGATATAAGAAATGAGGTATGAGGTATGAGGTGTGAGATATGATGTATGAGGTATGAGGTATGAGAAATGAGGTATGAGGTATGAGATACGAGGTATGAAATAAGAGATATGAGGGGGAAAAAATCGTATTCATTTTTCTTCTGGGTCCAGCTACACTACAGTATTCTGTCCCAAGCTACCTCCATACATGTCCTTCACTCTAGTCTGTGGAGAATGGTAAATAAATCCAGCATTATTAAAGGATGTGCAGCTAGCGCACAGCAACAGAGAGATCATAGTGTTGAACTGAAGCACACAGCAACAGAGAGGTCATAGTGTTGAACTGAAGCACACAGCAACAGAGAGGTCATAGTGTTGAACTGAAGCAGCTAGCACACAGCAACAGAGAGGCCATAGTGTTGAACTGAAGCAGCTAGCACACAGCAACAGAGAGGTCATAGTGTTGAACTGAAGCAGCTAGCACACAGCAACAGAGAGGCCATAGTGTTGAACTGAAGCAGCTAGCACACAGCAACAGAGAGGTCATAGTGTTGAACTGAAGCCCACAGCAACAGAGAGGTCATAGTGTTGAACTGAAGCACACAGCAACAGAGAGGTCATAGTGTTGAACTGAAGCAGCTAGCACACAGCAACAGAGAGGTCATAGTGTTGAACTGAAGCAGCTAGCACACAGCAACAGAGAGGTCATAGTGTTGAACTGAAGCAGCTAGCACACAGCAACAGAGAGGTCATAGTGTTGAACTGAAGCACACAGCAACAGAGAGGTCATAGTGTTGAACTGAAGCAGCTAGCACACAGCAACAGAGAGGTCATAGTGTTGAACTGAAGCACACAGCAACAGAGAGATCATAGTGTTGAACTGAAGCACACAGCAACAGAGAGGTCATAGTGTTGAACTGAAACAGCTAGCACACAGCAACAGAGAGGTCATAGTGTTGAACTGAAGCAGCTAGCGCACAGCAACAGAGAGGTCATAGTGTTGAACTGAAGCACACAGCAACAGAGAGGTCATAGTGTTGAACTGAAGCACACAGCAACAGAGAGGTCATAGTGTTGAACTGAAACAGCTAGCACACAGCAACAGAGAGGTCATAGTGTTGAACTGAAGCAGCTAGCACACAGCAACAGAGAGGTCATAGTGTTGAACTGAAGCACACAGCAACAGAGAGGTCATAGTGTTGAACTGAAGCAGCTAGCACACAGCAACAGAGAGGTCATAGTGTTGAACTGAAGCACACAGCAACAGAGAGGTCATAGTGTTGAACTGAAGCACACAGCAACAGAGAGGTCATAGTGTTGAACTGAAGAACACAGCAACAGAGAGGCCATAGTGTTGAACTGAAGCAGCTAGCACACAGCAACAGAGAGGTCATAGTGTTGAACTGAAGCACACAGCAACAGAGAGGTCATAGTGTTGAACTGAAGCAGCTAGCACACAGCAACAGAGAGGTCATAGTGTTGAACTGAAGCACACAGCAACAGAGAGGTCATAGTGTTGAACTGAAGCAGCTAGCACACAGCAACAGAGAGGTCATAGTGTTGAACTGAAGCACACAGCAACAGAGAGGTCATAGTGTTGAACTGAAGCACACAGCAACAGAGAGGCCTTAGTGAAAAGCAGAGTCATAAAGCAGACATGTCCAGTTTAATCGACCATAGTTCATATCAGAGGCACTAAACGTCAGACGAGTTTCCTGACTGCAGTAACTCCTGGTCTGAGGCGCCTGTCAGAACCCTGTTTATGTCAGAGGGAAGGAAAACATCATGTTGACCATGAACGGAGAACAAATGTTCTGCTAGGCCTTCTGAGTGCAGCTCTGGAGCCTTCTGTGGAAAAGCACTATTTCATCTCAGATTCACTTCCTAAGACAGAACAGCAATGACAAGGGAGAAAAAAGGAAAGCAACTAGCCCCATTTGTTACAGACAGACATGAAACATTTATGAGGGGAAAAATCCTGGGACAACACCTCTCTCTGTCCCAGGGATACACAGCTGGGGTTAGACTCACAGAGATACACAGAGATTCAGAGCTAGGGTTAGACTCACAGAGATACACAGCTAGGGTTAGACTCACAGAGATACACAGCTAGGGTTAGACTCACAGAGATACACAGCTAGGGTTAGACTCACAGAGGTACACAGCTAGGGTTAGACTCACAGAGATACACAACTGGGGTTAGACTCACAGAGATACACAGCTAGGGTTAGACTCACAGAGATACACAGAGATACACAGCTAGGGTTAGACTCACAGAGATACACAGCTAGGGTTAGACTCACAGAGATACACAGCTGGGGTTAGACTCACAGAGATACACAGAGATACAGAGCTGGGGTTAGACTCACAGAGATTCACAGCTAGGGTTAGACTCACAGAGATACACGGCTAGGGTTAGACTCACAGAGATACACAGCTGGGGTTAGACTCACAGAGATACACAGCTAGGGTTAGACTCACAGAGATACACAGAGATACACAGCTAGGGTTAGACTCACAGAGATACACAGCTAGGATTAGACTCACAGAGATACACAGCTAGGGTTAGACTCACAGAGATACACAGAGATACAGAGCTGGGGTTAGACTCACAGAGATACACAGCTGGGGTTAGACTCACAGAGATACACAGCTAGGGTTAGACTCACAGAGATACACAGCTAGGGTTAGACTCACAGAGATACACAGGGACACACAGCTGGGGTTAGACTCACAGAGATACAGAGATACACAGCTAGGGTTAGACTCACAGAGATACACAGGGATACACAGCTAGGGTTAGACTCACAGAAATACACAGCTAGGGTTAGACTCACAGAGATACACAGGGACACACAGCTAGGGTTAGACTCACAGAGATCCAGAGATACACAGCTAGGGTTAGACTCACAGAGATACACAGAGATACACAGCCAGGGTTAGACTCACAGAGATACACAGAGATACAGAGCTAGGGTTAGACTCACAGAGATACACAGCTAGGGTTAGACTCACAGAGATACACAGAGATACACAGCTAGAGTTAGACTCACAGAGATACACAGAGATACAGAGCTGGGGTTAGACTCACAGAGATACAGAGCTAGGGTTAGACTCACAGAGATACAGAGCAAGGGTTAGACTCACAGAGATACACAGTTTAGACTTGGGCTTAATGACATACACAGAGCCCCACAGAGACACAGAGAGGTCCACAGACACAGCTAGGTCAGAGACTCAACACAAGACTAACAGACTCCCAGATCCACATCTAGGACTAGCGAAGTGGTACACAGACACACTGCGAGGTCCAAGTCGTGATGTATTATGCATGTGGTTTGGATTAATTGCAGGGATTTTATTTGCATAGCCCTCTTCTACTTTGATCAACTATGCTCATTTCATCACGGCAGTACCATCCCCATGACCTTGGCTGGCTGTGGGTGGGAGGCAGGCCTGCTGCAGGCTGTTTACTTTATATCAATGGGGTTTTCTTTTCTTAATTATGTTTAACGCTTGTATGTTTATTAATAGTTTTTCTAAATTAATTTAGGGTCCCAAATGGCACCCTATTCCCTTTATAGTATACTACTTCTGACCACTATCCATCCACATACACAGAAATGTGGAAAGACGTGTGGAACAAGCTTTCATTTTGTTAAGCTTGTCTGATCCTGAATTTTTGTTTGTCAGACCACTTGCTCAGTCCCTCCTATGGGTCCTGGTCAAAAGTAGTGCACCCTATTCCCTATGGTCCCTGGTCTAAAGTAGTGCACCCTATTCCTTATGGGCCCTGGTCAAAAGTAGCGCACCCTATTCCCTATTGGCCCTGGTCTAGTCGTGCACCCAGGGTGACCACATGTCCCAGATTGTGAGGGACAGTTCCGCATTTTGGCTCTTCTTTGTCCCGCCTCCCACAACCAACCAATCATGTCCCGGACTTTTATCAACAATTTACAAAAAAAGGTTGTTTTGTCTCGTATTTCAGTCAGACATTCCAAAATGTATCTTTTGCATCAGAGAGGAAGAGGTGAAGCGAGAGGTTTCACTCTCGACAAACTCTGTCCAAAATAAGCCCAAGCTTGGGCTTTTTTGGACCTAAACTTGTGGCTTCTCGCCTCTGGGACGACTCCCATAGTTAGGAGACATGAGCATCCATATCATAAGGACGCTGTACTGGTGACGTTATACACTTCTCCAATCGTTGTTGAAATCTGATATTCTAAGCAGCGCAAGACAGTTAGTGACCAATGCAATATATTCAACCAATCACATTTGTCAAATGTTTTCGGTCTAAATTCCAACTTGGAGGACAGTTAACTACTAACAAAAATTGTGAGTCTGATGAAGAGCTTCTAGCTTCTGATGAAGAGCTACTAGCTTCTGATGAAGAGCTGCTAGCTTCTGATGAAGAGCTACTAGCTTCTGATGAAGAGCTACAAGCTTCTGATGAAGAGCTGCTAGCTTCTGATGAAGAGCTACAAGCTTCTGATGAAGAGCTACTAGCTTCTGATGAAGAGCTGCTAGCTTCTGATGAAGAGCTACTAGCTTCTGATGAAGAGCTACTAGCTTCTGATGAAGAGCTGCTAGCTTCTGATGAAGAGCTGCTAGCTTCTGATGAAGAGCTACTGAAGTCAGTAAACAGCCGTATTAGACAGAAAGGTGATTAGACTGAAAATATATCAGGTGACTTCGTCAAACGTGAGGCTCTCTATGCTCATTAGTTGCTCATTCAACATATGTGCTGCTACTTCACTCAATTCGGTTTCCAAAGTTTCCCTTCCTAACTGTTTGATGTTCACTGAGACCAAACAGAAATGTTTCCTTGGCCATGTATTCTGACATTTCTGTAAAACAGCCACACATCTGGTATCTCGTTTCTGCAAGACCTCATCTGGTATCACGTTTCTGCAAGACCTCATTTGGTATCTCGTTTCTGCATGACCTCATTTTGTGTGAGGACAAGGAGTATAGGGAGTGAATGATTTCCTTCGGTGCAGAGGGAGTTTTTTTGTGTGTGTGCAGGAGGGAGGGAGGGGGAGTCCTGCCCCCCAAAATTATAAACTGTCCCGCAAAATCATCCCTTTGTCCCACATTTGGGTATTTCAAATGTGGTCACCCTAGAATAGGGACGCAGACAGAGTAGATCCAATGGTGGGGAGATGCAGATGGTCAGAAATGGCAGCACAACTAGACAATAAAAGCACTTGACTAATAGCATGAATTTACTCCTTTTAGTCACATTAGATCTGGATTGCAGACTGGGTCACTTTAGACCTGGATTACAGAGTGGGTCACATTAGACCTGGATTACAGAGTGGGTCACACTAGACTTGGATTACAGAGTGGGTCACATTAGACCTGGATTACAGAGTGGGTCACATTAGACCTGGATTACAGAGTGGGTCACATTAGACCTGGTTTGGAGAGTGGGTCACATTAGACCTGGATTACAGAGTGGGTCACATTAGACCTGGATTACAGAGTGGGTCACATTAGACCTGGATTACAGAGTGGGTCACATTAGACCTGGATTACAGAGTGCAGAATAGTCATTTCTTAAAAAACAACAAAAAAGATTGCATAGAGCCAATAATTTATTATGAATGACGGTGCTTTACACTTCCAGAGATTTCAATGCATTAGCTGTGCCCTGTGAATGTTGGAATGGATCGCTGAATGGCATTTAGCAAAGAGTATTATGCAAATGTGTTGTTGAATTGGTGGGGTTCTAATTAACATATGTGAATCCCAAATTGAACCTAATTCCTTTTATAGCGCACTACTTTGGACCAGAGCCCTATGGGATGATTAGTAATTCCTTATATGGTGAAGTTCTGGCTAAAACAACAAGTCCCTAGAAGCCAACACACACACAGGCAGATTAACAACAACCTCCTAGAAACTATAGAACAGCCAACAACACACACACAGGCAGATTAACAACAACCTCCTAGAAACTATAGAACAGCCAACAACACACACACAGGCAGATTAACAACAACCTCCTAGAAACTATAGAACAGCCAACAACACACACACAGGCAGATTAACAACAACCTCCTAGAAACTATAGAACAGCCAACAACACACACACAGGCAGATTAACAACAACCTCCTAGAAACTATAGAACAGCCAACAACACACACACAGGCAGATTAACAACAACCTCCTAGAAACTATAGAACAGCCAACAACACACACACAGGCAGATTAACAACAGCCTCCTAGAAACTATAGAACAGCCAACAACACACACACAGGCAGATTAACAACAACCTCCTAGAAACTATAGAACAGCCAACAACACACACACAGGCAGATTAACAACAACCTCCTAGAAACTATAGA